>NC_139345.1:87987949-88177949 GCF_055883805.1 Amblyomma maculatum
TATCGAGCAAGCAAGTACTACTAAAAGTGTCGAGTTGTATTTTTTTATTGGCTTATTATTTGTTTTGTCCGTATTTCGTGTCTATAAGCACCTGATGTCGAAAAGAGGATCTGCCGCCAGCTTCAGTTCCCTAGTAGATTTTTTTTGTATTCTACTCAGTGCCCGTTAAAAATAAGGAGTTTCCGCTTTGAAAAATAAAATTTTTCATTTTAATGTAGTCGGGCAAAGAGCAGAAAACAGGGGACAGCTAACAATCTCGGAACTGAGATGGCTCTTCGTCTATCTGGGCAGGGAATGGCAGTATCTCTTTTTTTCGTCAACTTTCGCTTATTAAAAATGCCGAATCTTCTCCCTCTCTCTCTCTTTTCCTGTTGGCGTTTAAGTGGCTTTTCCTGAAAGAAACATCATTATATCTCATCTGACTTGAGCCTTGGGGCAGATATTGCGAAAGGTATTCCTTTGTTGGCGCCTATAGGTTTCGTTTCTTGACTTGAAGAGGGGTTGAAATATTATAAAAACAATAGAGAGGCTCTTAGATGTCTCTTACGAGGAGAATGGCGACAGCCTACCCTTGCTATCCTATAATTTACCTCCCATCGTTAGCCCCTTGACGGCATTCGTGGCAGTGCTACATATAATAATTGGTTTACAGGAAAGAAAGGCGCAGCATCTATTACACTTTCTCCGGATTTAGACGGTACACCATCGCTCCTGTCGCTTGGCGTTGCTTGGCGCACGTTCAAGTGTGGCATTGCAGATGTCAGGGACGCATCCCGCCTCGGGCAATCAGAACGCCGCAAACGCGGGGCACACTCTGCCACCGACAGCATGAGCGATTAAAGGCTGTCGCCTTAATAAACTTAAGCAGGAGAATACTGATTAAAAAAAAAGGCATCGTTGGTTTGGAAAAGCAGCAAGTATCAGTACTGCCGGCAAAAAAAAAACTGATTGATTGATTGATTTATAGGAAGGGAAAGGCGTGGTAACTGTCTCACTTGTTTTCTGTGGACACCTCAACCGCGCCGTAAGGGAAGGGAGGAAGGTGGGAGTGAACGTGGAAAGAAAGAGAGCCGTAGTGGAGGGCTGCCGAGTATTTTCGGACCACCTGGGGATCTTTAACGTGCGCTGACATCGCACAGCACAAGGAAGCCTCTTCGTTGCTTCGTTTCGCCTCCATCGAAACGCAGCCGCCGAGGTCAGGCTCGAACTTGTGTACTCCGGCACAGTGGTCGGGAGTCTTACCACTGCACCACTGTGATGATGGTGATTGTGGCGAGCGTGCGGGTGGCTCGAAAGGAAGTGAAGTGTGGCCGCGTGCGGGGCGGGCCAGTGCGCGTGAGTTTGTTCCGACAAGCGAACGGGTCGGACGCTCCTGGGCGTCGCTGGCGGCGGAGTTCATCGTCCTGGGCCTGGCGTTCAAGGCCGGCTCGCCAGCACCTGTCGGGCACCTGGTCCGAGGTCTGGTACTGCCCAGCGCTTCGCCATCCGGCGAACAGCTTGCGGAGTCAGCTCAACCGCTCCAGCGTGCCTGGCCGCCGCACTTGTGCTGCCGCACTGGTGCCGCACTTTGCAGTACCCGGGCGTGACGCGGTACCCCGCGGTACACCGCAGTACCCCGGACTGTGAAGCAGACGCCGGACACAGACGCCGGAGCGTGGCCTGCCGCGCTACCGAGTCCTCGGGCGACTGGCGTGAACGGAGCACCGGCGGACTCGCCTGCACCGGCATCTAGTCCACGAGCGGAAAACCAGAAGTAGGACGGTTTTGTGTTGGGACATATCCTATTGGGATAAGCTAGGCTGTATGCATGTCTGTTGCCAGTTACGTTAATTGGTCAAGAAAAGAAAAGCGTCCGTGTGTCTGTGAACCTGCTCTGCTACCTGCCCAGAGCTCCTGAACGGACCTGGGCCCATATATAACATCACAATTTGGCGAGCCTGCCAGGATCCTAGAAATTAGTAGATTCAAGGAACTAATCATTCAGAGAGAGGGCAGAGAGTCGAGGACGGGTTCACACGCATCGCGACGTTTGAGCAAAGATGGACCTAGAGCGTCTAGCCGCGTTGGGCGCTCAGCTGGGTTTCTCAGGCTCCGAGCTGAGAGACTGGATAGATAAGGAACGCGCGGAGCAAAGGGCCGAACGTGCTGCTGAAAGAGAGCAAAGTCGCATAGCCGCGGATAGAGAGAAGGAAATCTTGGAATTGAAACTCAGACTCCAAGAAGGAGCGAGGAGCAACACGACAGATGATATCGAGCCCATAGTGTCAGCGCCACAAGTACAGCTTTTCAACCCTCAAAAACTGCTACCCCTATTTGACGAGCGACGAGATGACCTGCATGCCTATTTGCAACGGTTTGAGCGTGTGGCAGTGGGACAGGACTGGCCTCAAGATAAATGGGCGATGGTCGTAAGTATGTGCCTAACTGGGGAAGCCTTGACCGTGATCGGCAGGATGTCAGCTGCAGATTCATTAGATTATCAAAAGGTCAAAAAGGCTCTTCTGCAGCGCTTTAAATTCACGGCTCAAGGTTACCATCAGAAATTTCGAAAAGCTCGAGCAGAAGATGGCGAGACGGGAAGGCAGTTAGCCGCCAGGCTTCGGGTTACTTCGACCATTGGATCGAAATGGCGAGTGTTCCCAAGACATTTGAAGACCTGCGCGATCATGTGATCGGTGAACAGTTCCTGCGGTGTTGCCACCCGAAACCTGTTGTGTTTCTGAAAGAACGGGAGTGCAAGACACTCGACATCATGGCAGACGCAACCGATCGATACTTGGAAGCTCAGAACTATTCGAACATCGGTAAAGTCCCTGACGAAGAGAAACCTCATATCAAGAGTTCCGTCAGCCTGCCGAATAAACCCCATTTGCGGTGTATGTTATGCAATCGTCCAGGACATCGGGCTTCCGATTGCCGCACGTCCACTAGACCGGTGCTCAAGTGCAACTCGTGTGGAAAGGTCGGACACAAGGCCGAAAACTGCAGGAATCGACACCAAGAGGATGAACAGAGTGCCGCATGCTCTGCAATTCAGGCTCCCAAACGTGCTGATCATCTTGACTGGCATACGGCCCGGAGCCCATCCGACTCTAGCAGTTGGGCGCAGGTCAGTAAAGACGCACCTCAGAATTCAACAGGAAGAATGCCCATTGTAGAAGGGTTTGTGATGGGGAAACAAGTGTGCGTGCTTCGAGACACTGGTAGTAATGTCGTTATTGTCCGCCGGGGTTTGGTCCCAAAGAACTGCTTCACAGGGCAGACCGAGAGGATAGTACTTGTCAATGGTACGGTAACCCAGTTACCGGTGGCAAGAGTACCAGTGGACACGCCATATTTCAAAGGCCAGGTGACCGCGCTTTGCATGAAGCGGCCCTTGTATGATCTCGTGCTTGGGAATATACCAGGGCCCGCTTGCACGAAACGATCTTAAGACTATCTTAGCTAAGTCCAGACTTAACTGGAGTCTAAAGGATTAGGCCGCTAGCATGGCCGCTTCAGACTGAAGTCAAGATTGGGCTTCAGTACTGACTTGAATAAGTCGCTTGTGCGATTACGACCCTAGGCCGTCTTAGTTAAGACACAAGGGCGCCCGGTAACTAAGTCGAGAAATTAGGAAAATACAGGGATGCGCTGGCCCTGTCCTGGCGGTAAGTTGTAAACATTCGCTCAATCTTGCACTATGTAAAATCAGTGCCATTGCTTTTTGCGACTTAAGATTGTGTTACGAGGAAAAATGCCCCCAGTGGTTGCTGAGGGCGTTCAGGGAAGCCACTCTGGTGAACACGAGCCGAACCGAAGCGTGCGGCTTCTTTAAGTCTGGACCGTTTAAGTCTGGACTTAGCTCCAACTTTATCGTGCAAGCCGGCCCAGGTGTCAGGGCCCCAGATGATCCCAATCACGACTGGATGACCTCAAGCAGCCTAGAGCTTCATACCTCGCAAGATTCCCGAGAACAGGAGCGACCTGTGAATTTTAGACGATGTGTTGCAGCCTTGGCCAAGCCAACAGAAAAGAAAACACCGCTGTGCGTGCCACCCATTCTTCTTTGTGACATGACAAAGGACCAGTTAGCAGAAGAGCACCTGAATTATTACAATTGCGGCTCGGTTGCGACATCTGCTGAAGACTTTGCTCACCCGTGTTATCTTCAGCTGAAAACCTGCAGCTATTGTGGTAAAAAGATGTCCAAGAAGGAAATATGGGACCATATAAAGATTTGCAAAGAAAAACCTAAGGAGCTTCGTCAACGAGACCAGCACCAATCACTGCCACCTAAGGATCAAGCGAGGCTTCAAGCTCTTTTTGAAGGAAGACCGTTACACAAACAGGTTGAGCCTGAACGGGAGGGCGGAATGCTTCCGAAGAGGAATTTTAGTTCTTTTGACTCCTCTCCACGAGGACCAGAGCCCGAGGAGCACGGGACAAATACGTGGACCGAGATTAACCATCTGAAGGCTGAAATAGCGAAAATTCATGAACATTTCAGCCTCTCCCATTCCAAGATCTATGCTCAGGAAGAGAAGATATCAGACCTAGAAGAGGCACTTCGTAAAAAAGACAACGTCATTCAAGAGCTGACTGTGAAAGTGCAGTCATATGAAGATGACATTGCGAAGATGCGAGAGGCACTTTCCCAAAAGGACGACAATGATCTATTGACTGAGACTGTACGCTCGCATCAAGTCGACCTGAAGAATGTCCAAATTCAGTGCGACAAGGCAGAACAGTTAGTCGCAGATTTGAAGAGACTGTACGACTCTCAGCAAGAAACTATGTCCTCCACTTCTGAAAAATCAAGCCTTCAGATACACAAGATTAAGGAAACAATCAAGAATATGGACGACTGTTATTCGGCATCGTTTAACAGAATTCAAGCGGAACAAGGGCAAACATTTCACCATCCAATCTGATCACCAGCCGCTCCAGTACCTGCAATCCGCGAAGCACATGAACAATCGAGTGTTGCGGTGGAGTTTATTCCTCCAGGAATACAACTTCAGCATAGACTACATAAAAGGGAGCGATAACGTTGGTGCCGATTACGTAAGCCGTGTGTGAACTTGAGCCTGTATTCTGCAGCCTTATATTTCTTGTGTTAGTGTTTAAGTCCTGTGTCTATGTTACATGAGCAGCGTGTGAAAGGTGTGGGAGTGTGTTTCTGGTGTCCGAACAAAAATTTAAAAAAACGAACTCGTGTGTCGCATTGTGAAGTTTTGTGTGCTTCTGATTTGGGTTTATTATTGTTGTAGTTTGTTCTCTCCCCGCCACGTTTTCCCCCTCCCCGGCGCCAGAACAGTTGCAAGAAACTGTCTTGAAACGGGGGGAGGTTGTGATGATGGTGATTGTGGCGAGCGTGCGGGTGGCTCGAAAGGAAGTGAAGTGTGGCCGCGAGCGGGGCGGGCCAGTGCGCGTGAGTTTGTTCCGACAAGCGAACGGGTCGGACGCTCCTGGGCGTCGCTGGCGGCGGAGTTCATCGTCCTGGGCCTGGCGTTCAAGGCCGGCTCGCCAGCACCTGTCGGGCACCTGGTCCGAGGTCTGGTACTGCCCAGCGCTTCGCCATCCGGCGAACAGCTTGCGGAGTCAGCTCAACCGCTCCAGCGTGCCTGGCCGCCGCACTTGTGCTGCCGCACTGGTGCCGCACTTTGCAGTACCCGGGCGTGACGCGGTACCCCGCGGTACACCGCAGTACCCCGGACTGTGAAGCAGACGCCGGACACAGACGCCGGAGCGTGGCCTGCCGCGCTACCGAGTCCTCGGGCGACTGGCGTGAACGGAGCACCGGCGGACTCGCCTGCACCGGCATCTAGTCCACGAGCGGAAAACCAGAAGTAGGACGGTTTTGTGTTGGGACATATCCTATTGGGATAAGCTAGGCTGTATGCATGTCTGTTGCCAGTTACGTTAATTGGTCAAGAAAAGAAAAGCGTCCGTGTGTCTGTGAACCTGCTCTGCTACCTGCCCAGAGCTCCTGAACGGACCTGGGCCCATGTATAACATCACAACCACCACGGCGGGGCATACTGCCTGGGACAGGTAAATCACCGCCGCTTGCGGCGGGGGTTACAGAATTTTTATCATTTGTAGGCCGTCATTGCACCCGCCCCTGCTTCGGAGGTGGACGACGGCTGTTGCTGCGGCGCGCGACTTTGTCTCTCTCTCTTCCTTTTCTCTCATCCCTATTTTCTCTTCTGTCTGCACGAGGCAGCGGAGGTGGCTCAGCTACAGAGCTAGGAGCGTGCATTTTAACGCGATAGCGTTAAGGAGCTCGTGTCGCAGAAACGCCGGTGTCGTCGGCGCCGGCGGCGTTGGCCGTGAGCAATAAATCCCGGCATGCACTTCATAAATAAAAATCAACTTCCAAGATGGGCAGGGTGGGAATCGAACCAGGGTCTCCGGAGTGTGAGACGGAGACGCTACCACTGAGCCGCGAGTTCGATGCTTGAAAGCGGTACAAAAGCGCTTCTAGTGAATGCGGTGTTGCCTTATAAACGTGCCGTAGAACATTATACTGCGGTGTATATCGGTAATTATGAGCATGTTACTTACAGAAGTCGCAGTTACACGAGTAGCGAAGTACGTTTCCGCTACATTTCTTCTGCGCTCTGCGCACATGCAGAGCCATCTTGCGGCAAACACAGAAGAATCCCTCCTCGCAATGTGCGGCGCTGCCCCGACACGTGGCGCGCCACTCGCCCCTGATGTTTCGCCGTGCACCCTCACGGGTTGTAGAATCAAGCGTCTTTCCTTTCTTTAGATCACTATCTTCGCTCACCCGCTTCTCCCCTTCTGGCAGCGCGGGTACCGGTGCGGGGATGCCCCAATAACCTTGCGTTTAATAAGTTTTCTCTCTCTCTCCCCTTCCAACATCCAGCGTGCGTCACTCGAACAGGGGTGTTTAGGCGACGCGGCTCCTCTTTCCGCTCACAGCGCGATTGCTAGGTGCAGCGTCTGATGCCGGATGCCTCTGACGTGATCGCCGCGCCGTAGCGCTTCTGCTGGGAAAGCGTCCCAGCAGAGGAACACGGGAGCAAGGAACGTTGTAGTGTGAACAACACAGCGCGATAATGTAGATTGTGAGAAGCACTTGTTTGAACAAATAATTAGAAAAAAGTTGTACAGTGCACTTAGAAGTGTTGAGTATGAAAGCTATGTCTGTGTGACTCAAGAGCATACCGAGCGAATGAGTGGGTGGTGCGAACGAGGTGCCATACCGCTATCGCGTTCCACTCTTGAAGGCGAAGCTTAAGCGTCCAAATTTTCTTTTCCTTCTTCCTACAGCCACAACAAGGCCCCTTCAAAAAAGTACCTCAAGCCTGCGTAGGGGGCAGCATTCTTTTATTTTTTGTTGTTGTGGCTGTAAGAAGAAGGAAAAAAAAATACACGGGCCTGCTGCTGGCTCTGTAGCTGAGCCATCTCCGCTGACTGATTTAGACTGATTTATTTATAGGAAGGGAAAGGCGCGGTAACTGTCTCACTTGTTTTCTGTAGACACCACAACCGCGCCGTAAGGGAAGAGAGGAAGGTGGGAGTGAAAGTGGAAAGAGAGAAAGAGGAGCCGTAGTGGAGGGCTACGGAGTAATTTTGACCACCTGGGGATCTTTAACGTGCTAACGTGCGCTGACATCGCACAGCACACGGACGCCTCTTCGTTTCGCTCTCCGCTGACTCATGCGGACAGAAGAGAAAATAGACAAGAAAGGAAAAAAAAGAGGGAGAGAAAGACGCGCGCTGCAGAGAAAGAGAGAGAACTTTTATTCGTCTAACAGAGTGACTATCTCGCTCTTCGGAGGTTAGACCCGGAAGGTGGGACAGTCGCCTTAGTGGCAGGCCGGTAGTTCTTGGACTCCGGCGGCATCTTCGGCCAGTCGAACAATTTCTCTTTGGGCTCTTGCGTCTGAGCTTCGCAGAAGGGTCTACCAGGTGTCTTTGGTTATATTTTTAGCCCTGCCTGGTGATTTTGCACATTCCCATATTATGTGATCTAGAGATCCCCTTTTTTACATAGTGAACATAGGTCTGATCGTATTTCTGGCCATATACGGTTGACAAGAACTGTGTTCGGGTATGTATTTGTCTGTAGCTTTCTCCATGCTACTGCTTCCTTTTTGCCTAACGTGGAGTCTGGTGGTGGTAGGACCCTCCTGCTTAGTCTGTAGTGTATTGTTATTTCGCTATAGTTAATTAGGTCCACTTGGTTTCCTTGCTCCGGTGGCATTGCACCAGCCCGGTGTTTGAAATCTCGGTCTAGTTTGTGTGCCGCCTTGTTTCCGGGCACGTCTGCGTGGGCTGGCGTCCAAACAAGGGTGACGTTTCTTTCTATTCGGTTTTGATCGAGGATTCTACCCGCAATTTTTGCTATTACTCCAGCGGTGTAGCTCCTGATTGCGCTTTTGCTGTCACTATGTATTTTGCCCCGGTCTGAGCAAGAGCCAGTGCTATTGCAGCCTCTTCCGCTGTCTGTATCGATTTTGTTTTCATAGAAACAGCTGTAACCATTTCTCGCTTGGCATTGAGTACGACTGCATTCATTTTTCCTTTGCCGCAGTATGCAGCGTCTACATATGCAATTCAACCTGAATTTTCCGTCTCGAATCTCTGTGTCTGTGTTTCGGCCCTTTTCTCTCGTCTTTGCTTATCATATTCAGGGTGCATGTTCTTTGGTAATGGAGGGATATGGATCCGTTGCCGGACCTCCACTCTCATTTCCTCTCTCGTGTCCCAGTATACCTTCGGTTGTATACCTATTTCCCTCAATATGTTCCTTCTACCCTTAGTTTTCTCTAGCCTTCTTTGTTGTGTAGCTAGCGTTGCCTCAAATATTTCATCTAAGGTGTTGTGTATTCCCAGCATCATTATCCTGTCCGTGGAGGTACCTGCCGGGAGGGAGGTTTAGTGCTCTTTTAATGCATTTTCTGATCATGCTATCGATCCTTTCTTTTTCGGCCTTTTTCAGGTGTAAGTATGGCGTGGCATACCCGACCCTGCGTATTACGAAAGCTTGTATGAGCTTTAATAGATTACTTTCCTTAAGGCCTCCTTTTTTTATTAGCTATTCTCCTTATCAGGTTTGTCGTTTGTATGACCTGTCCTTCCAGTTTCTAGCACCATTCCTAGCACCCTCATTTGCTCGACTTTCGGGACTGCTAGTCCCTCCACTTTTTTATTTACGTCCACTTGTTCTTTCTGCCTCAGGTGTTTCGGATTGTATATAAACAACTCCGATTTTTCTGATTAGCATTTCATGCCCCTCTCTTTTGCATATTGTACAGTGTTGCTTGCCGCCTCTTGCAATTTTTGTCAACTAAATCTGTATTTATGTCATTCGGGGCTATCCGCTACCAACCTATGTGAGTATTGCAAAGAAATTGAAACCATCCTTCATTTTTTTCTCTTCTGCCGGAGGTTCGCATCTCTCCGCAACATTTACTTAGCAACTCCCCTTTCGAGATTAGGCCTTCCCCCTAACCGTTCCAGTTCTCCTCTCCTTCGGAGCAAGCGTCAAGGGATATGCCTTAAAACCAGTTTGCGATTTTATTCATGATTACATAATTTCAACAGGTAGATTCCTGTGCTAGGTACGATTTCATTACCTTTTCTTTTCCGTTTTATTTTTTTTTCCAAATTCTAGTTAAAGATCCCTATTTATCTGAATACTACAGTCCTTCAGCATAAATATTTACAATCTACAATGCACCCTGGCCAATCCCCCGCCGTGGGTATGTGTCATTTTGTCTCAGGTCATCATCATCACCATCACCGAAGCAGTGGCGGGTACAATGACGGCCTACAACAAATAAACATTCGGTGGCTGGCTAGCCCCTGCCGCTAGCGGCGTTGACCTACCGTCCCAGCCTCGTAGGGCCAGGAACTGCCGCCCTCATTCTTTTATGCGCGGGGAGTAGTGTGCTACATAAATAAAAATAGTATCTGTGTTTGTCTGCTTGTAAATTAGCTGATACATGGACCTTGAACGCGCTAAGTTGGCTCTGCTTTCTAGTTATAATATAGCGTTGTATAGTATCTGAGTAGAAAAATATGTGAGTGTGCATTTATTAAAGATAAATCTATCTGCCTTCCCTTGCACTCGCTCTAGTTTTTGAATACTTTCTTTAGTAAAGGGGAACAAAGTTATATTAGCGTATTCTAGTATGATTCTGAAGAACATGTTGTAGGCAAAACAATGCGAAAAAATGACGTTCGCGGGACACAATCCTGCATCTCCTGCCTTCCTTTATGTGCACTGCGTCCTGGGGCAATGTTTTTCCAGGAGGTTTAACGACACGCGTACACAAGCGCATGAACGCATGGATAAAACAACAGAGCACATGCCTCCTCTATGCAGCTACACGTATTAAATAAGAACCAATTCTGCAGGTTCTTTAACGATCATGCATGAAAATCATTCAGTTGCTTTTTACGACTTCACTGTGATTTTAGGCGAAGCTTTCCAACCTCATGTCATGCTTGTCGCTGTGAATATTTACTTTTGCACAAAACATGTCTTGAATACAATGTAATGCGAGCATGTTTAGCCAGTCTCAGGACTTTTCATTTGTAGTTGTGTTGATTGTTGTGCTCGTCGTTTATTTTTCTGTTCATTTTAAAAAATTGATGATTTCAAGCACCTAATTTGAATTTTAACAGCTGATTTGTTTCAGGTGTATTGTGTATACCCACTTTAACAGTGTGATACCAACGCAGAGTGCAAGTTTCTCTTCGGATCTCAGCCAGCGTGGCCTTACCCTTAGAAAGCAAGCCGAACAGTGGCACGGCCAAAGCGAGCTAGAATGCAATGGGTGCCCAAAATAGAGTAGGAACGCATTGCAATAGCAGTATTTTAACAGCTTCGCTTCGCGACAATGTTCGAAAATGGCATGTTAATGTCGCTGGTGTTACGCCTATAGAGGCAGTGCTGCTGTCCAAGGCTGCTGTAAATCGATAATACCGACACTCACGAACTTTCTCGAAGACACCGGCATTTTTCTTGGCCATTGTTGACAAGAGCAAGACACGCGGTTTGGGCGGATGTCGGTGCTAAGAGATTCTGCAAAGCACAGCGAACTCCTCAATAATTTTCAATCACAAATAACAATATTTTTTAACATTACAACTACTCAAAGCGCATTGTCAACAGGTGCATTGATTTATATCGAGATAACTTGGAAAGCAGCGTTTTTTACACTGCGAATGAAAGCGCTTTCATATTGGCGTAAATAGAACAGGCCCGGCTTCTAACCAGCGTGTCCTTCTATCCAGAGGATGCCTTCACATAGAAGACTTCAACGAAGTATAAATATGCCCTCGCATGGAAGGTCTTCTCTCGAAGATGTCCGTCAACAGAACGTGCAAAAAGAATTTCTCCCAGTCAGTGTTTACAGAGCTCACTTCAGATATTTTTCTAAAAGGCGCGCATCGTCTTTTGTCAACTCAGACTGAAACTCCGGCTTACAATGCTGTGTTAGGCGGTATGCTACTTGCAGGTTTCTCGTATGCCTTCACTTTATTCAAGTTTTAACGTCACAAAGCTACACAGGCTCCGATGGACGCCGTAGTGGAGGGCTCCTATTATTGCTGTCACCCAGAGATCAGCATCGCACGATGACATCCCACATGACACGGCCACCTTAAATTCGGCGCGTCTGTCCTAGACGGGATGAAACTTGCGTTTTCTGGCTCAGCCGGCAAGCGTGTTAAGCACTGGGCAACAGCGGCTAAGGTTTTGAAGTTTGAAATTTTTCAGAGGTCACATGAAAGAAGTGTATGTGCCAAAGAAAGCTCCCTTGTGTAGGAAGGGGACAACTTAGCGGATAAAAAATGGCAGCACTCAGGGCGCCTTATTTTTTCTTCCTTTGATACGCATAACAGAGATTATGCGAGCTACAAGTGAGACTACATCTCAAAAAGAACCAATATTTCTCCCAGTGCTTCGTCAACCTAAAGCATGAGGCTGACAGTTTTTATCCCGTACAGCGCATGTCATTCTTCTCTCTTGAGAAGCAGCCATTATAACTCTCACCCAAATGTCTGCGTCTTCAAATCTTTCTTTTTCCTTAATTTATTCGCGCAATAAATGGATCAACACATTTTTCCCCTAGAGAAATTTTGCACCCTTATCACGAATAACGAAATTTGAGAGACATTTGAAGGCGCTAACAATATTCTCATTATGCAAATCAAGAAATTTTGGAAATGAACACGTTTTCATCGGAAAATACTCTAATCCAAAATATAAGTGCGTCGCAACACCTTAGAGTTCAATGTATCCTTTCTCAGGATGCTCGTAGTTATGCGCTATTCATAGTTAACAGCCTCCGCCATCATTACGCTTCTATGGCAATATGTAATGTCGAAGAACATTACAGAAATCCAAGAAATCCAAGTGGTTGAAATCTCTCTCTTTCTCACTTCCTTCTTTCACTATCTTTTCCTCCCCCTTTCCCGCCTAAGTTGTAAAGATGCTCACCGTGAAGTCAGGCAGTTACTGCGCGTTTCATTGTCTGGAAACAAATCTCATTTTCATTCGGGAATTGCCTTCATATTTATAGCGCAGGACAAACCATAATAGCAAGATTTTTCTGCGCATGGGCAGGACCATTCCTGACTATATGTTCCCAACAGTATCTTTAGCATTCTTTTCCGCTGCAGCTCAAAAAACACTTCTTTTTCGTTTTCTACAGAATCTGTGCGAGTGCAAGGCGAACTTTGAAGCAAGAATGTGCTGCGCTTCAGGTGAGTAAATCATAGCCGTCATTATGTTCCCAGCAATACCTCACAATATTTCTCAATATGCTATCTATAGAAGCTAGAATTGCAGTCTGTCGCAGGGGCACAACACATTACAATCAGAAAATATTTATTGGCGGCCAATATCATTGATGCGAATTTCATTGAACTGTTCTAATTTGCAGTTTAAATTATGAGCATTACAACTGATCTATATATGCACCTACTATATTCGGCATAACTTACCCTATCCTCTCGTGCATGCTAGTTGTAAGCTCTAGCTGTATATTTACAGATTCAGTTCAGTTCAGTCGTTCAGTGGTGTCCGACTCTTCGTGACCCTATGGACCATGTCACGCCACGCTTTCCGGTCTCTTACTATCTTCCTAACATCACATAACTTCATCTGCAGTGCCTCGAGGAAGCCATCTAACCATCGCGTTCGCTGCCTACCCCTTCTCCGGCGACCCTCAACCTTTCCCAACATCAAATCTTTCTCCAGCGACTCCTCTCTTCTCATCAGATGACCAAAGAAGCTGAGCTTTAACTTTAGAATTTGACCCTCCAATAAGCAGTCAGAGTTTATGGTCGACAATATCAACTGATTTGATCTTCTGGCAGTCCACGGAACTCTCAAGAGTCTTCGCCAGCACCACAATTCAAACGCGTCAATTCTTCGGCGGTCAGCCTTTTTCACAGTCCAACTCTCGCATCCATACATCACAACTGGAAAGACCATAGCACGAGTTATACGGTTCTTGGTTGGCAGACTAATGTCTCTGCTCTTTACTAGGCGGTCAAGGCTAACCATTGCTCTCTTTCCCAAAAGAGGGCGTCTCCTAATTACAAAATACTAATCAGTTATTCCTAAAGCCCATACGCTCACTGCTATACTAATAACAGTATACCGCCACTACTATCCCCCAAAATCTTTTGCTCCCCTTGGACCCTAACCAGAATTACCTCGACGTCGACGTCGAACAGTTTCTCATACATGGTGGCAATAAATTTATCTGTATAAATAAAAATACTTAAGAACACGACAGACAGTCGCATGTTCTAATTGCATCAACATTGTTATCAGTTCAATTATCAAGACGGCTACCACTGCTAACGAAAGTAGAGGGCCGATTTTGCTTACTGCTGCATTCGCTTACGAGCAAAGACGAAAAGCTTCCCTCTTATTTCTGCCCTTACTGGAGCGAAATCTCGGCGCTCATGCCACAGGGAAAGACGGTGCGACGAAGGAAAAGCGACCAATGTCGGGGCCCGCTCATCCAGCGAGATTGCAACACAAACAAGCTCTGATGAGCTGCACTCGTCCCCAGTAGCCCATTCCTTGCGCTTTCTCTTTATTTATGCTGCCTTTTCATCCTGCCATCCCTGCTTGCGTCGCCTGAATAAGCAGGCGGTCTTTGATATTTATGGGGATTAAGTAACACTGGCCCAAAGTGCCGCGCCGCGCACCATTCAAGAGCTCGAAGAAGCACAACACTGGGCGTGCCACCATAGGACTTGTGCGGAGAATGCTTTTCTTCGAAAGTATTTCGTTAAAAGAAGAGAAATCTGCCACATTAGGTTATTAAAAGAAGCATTTTTTTTTTATTCTCCTTTCTTTCCCACTCCTTGATGTGCGCTTGGGCACCTGATGTTCTATGGCAGACGGCTAAAGCAACGCAGTTAAGCCGCTCTTAATTCGATAAGCAGCCAACTGCTAATTAGGGAACCGATAAGAACCTGTATGACATGCGTGTTTTCATTAGCTTTTCTTGGGGCTTTTTTTCTAACGATATGTGGCCTGAGCAAGAAAGTGTATGGGAGTCAAGAGAAAGGCTTTCTTTTGTGATGAAGCAAGAGCGTATGCGATAAAATTTGTCCCGAATAGAAATTACATACGAGCGTGAGCACGTGTTTCTGACACATTAGTTCCTAATGCCAAGCATGATGCTTTCAACGAATGCCTACTTGCAATAAAGGTGTGCATGTGATGTACGGTGGTTTGTACAGAGGTTAACAACCTTTTTTTCGTAAATATGCTGGTCAGTGTGAAGAGACAAAATTTCAACAAACTCATTTTTTATTCCAACAGAAGCGAAAAAAATGCCGAAAATGCGCGGTAGTTTATACAAGGTATTGAATGTCTCGTCATAGAGCTGTTTATTTTCTAGTTTAAATAATAATCTAAAAGATACTAGACATAAAAAAGCATAACAACTAGGAGGGGTTTTACATGAATTTAATCACGGTTGAAGTGAAGAAAACTAATCTTCACCTGCTTTCTTAAATTACCACACATGATACTGTAAATCTATCCTCAATAAGGGATTAAATATTTTTTACCGCGCTGCTTGAGACCTTTTTTTAAATAAAAGATAGCTGCAAACCATAACCTACTTGCGAAGCATCCCACATAACATGCGGACACCTTTTTTCTCAAACAGATAAAGTGCATTCTTGAAATGTAGCAGTGGTGTTTTTGGCCGAGTCATAAATACCATCTATCCTGCAATGCCGTTTAAGCTTGAGGCGATGAACATCGAAAAGGTGCCCTACGTGTAGGCAATAAATTTTCCCAAGGTGTGAATCATCGCCGGAGATACTGTTTTCGTGATATATGTTCATCAGTGTGCTAAGTACAACCTCTCAAAGCAGGTTACGGTTGCAGCGCTGTTGCTTACCTTAGTAGACAATTAGCTCCGCTTGGGTTTGCGCGGGTGATTAATTCAGGTTTCGAATGAGCGAGCACGGGACTAACTTTCCCAAGAACTTGCATGCGCGGAGGCTCTTTTTATAATTGTCTTTCTGTTGGTCACTGTCGTGCACCCTGCCTATCTGGGCGTGCACTCTTTAAACGACGCTATGTGAGACAAACAGTATCCTTGCGTCAAAAACGCCTACCAGATAATCAAGTGACATGATCCTTGCCTTAATTTAGAGTATGCAAAGCGCGCCTCAATCCCAACTAAGGTAGCGTAAACCTCCTATCAAGTTTAATTTTGTGTCGCTCATTGCGTCATGTAACGCAGAACATACGTGGTATTACAACACATAGATAGCTAGAGTGCAACGTGCGCTCCACATGCCTATTGGAAAGAGGAATCAAACGCACATCCTAAATTCAATGCAGCATTTTTGGACAGAACCAGACGGTATCAGCAACCCATCGTATGCAAGCTCTTCCTCAGGGTTTAGCACGTTTGGATTACTTAATTATTGCCATTTCGGTGTTCATTTTTTCCTCCGCTACTTTCCATGAGCGATTAGGCAGAGAGGATCGGATGTTGCTTGCGCTGTGCGGTGCCCGAGGTGATTAACTTTTAAAAGTATTAATGACCTCTTTCTGGGTTAATTAAATTTTCTCGTCACGAACGCTGTCATATTCTCGCCGCTCTTTATTCACTCACATGAAGAAGAAGAGCGAGAGAGAAGAAAACAGGAAGGCTATGGATTTCAGAGCTGTTCAAATATTCAGCCAATCCTTTTACGCAGCAGAAGCGGTTCGCGGCTCTCGTAAGCCTTGTTTTGTGGCGCGTTGCTAATACCACCGCGTTCAGTTAGTTTGAAAAGAGAGCGATATTATTTATTTATGTACGGTGTAAAATACTAGGCTCCCTGCTAGCCGGTTGCTTCTATTGTTTTGTGCGAGTATAATAATGTTTTAACGTGCGAATAACACGTAGCGCCCACTCCTCCTCTATAGGCTTCCTAACTTGGCTCTTCTCCCTTCACTCGGGACGCCCGACGTTCACGGGATTAGGCAGGCAGGCCCTGCGTGCGTTAGTCGCATGGGCAGCACCGCAGTGTCATCGCAAACACATCAGAGCTCGGAACGAGGTCTTAATGACGTTATAAATAGAAAAGACACCGTTAGTGCACCTCCACCGCTGCGCCGACGTTGGTTGATTTGATATTAAAAGACTGCTCACGGAGTAGGTGGCGGCAGAGATTCGCTGAGAGTTAAAAAAGGGCTCGCAGAGAGAGTAGGTTTTCTGTCTTTCAGAGGAAAGTAGAATAAAAAGAGCAAACCACACAAAATAAATGCCGAAATCAGTATGAAATGTCACGTCACAACAGAGTAAAATCGAGTACTTGTCTTACGTTAGTACTATACTTCTTTTGCTTAATGTCTCTTACAGGTGACCGCTACCTGCAATCTCCTGCTAATGCTTTTTTTTTTTGAGAGGCTACACTGAGAAAGGTGATATACTAAAGGAAAAAGAGATGCTGTGAGACATACTAGAGTCTCGACTACGCGTAGAGAACCTGGATAACATATAACGCGCATCCTCCAAAGTGAAACATTTCCCAGACTTTCCTTTTAATGTTTAATGTAGGAGATCACCTTAGGCTCTTCGTGGACTGATGGAGCCGTCTCAAGATTCCCGGAAAACAATGGACACAAGGCAGCAAAGAATTCCCTGTTGGAACACGGAGATAAATAAGTGATGAAAGAAAAGTAAGCAGTAGCCTGCCCCTTCAGCTTCACTTTAGCTTGCTTAGTTGAGTGGTTGGGAGAGTAGGCTCTGCTCTCTTTTACAAGCAGAAAACAAAGCACGCCCCCGCCTTCCCTGCAAGCATGCGCTACATTCTGCAGGAATTTGAATGACTCTGCATCTTTTTGATGGCGTTCTCATCGAAACCTATTAAAATGAGGGGCTTATTTTACAGGTTCACAAAGGGGCGGAAGTTTCATCCATGAGACGCTCACTTCAGGCCACCCACTGTTTGCCAAAATGGGCTTTGTGGAAACAATATGGCTAAATTATTTTGGCGCGATTGTCGAGGCCGTAGCTGTACAGTTTGCCTTCGCCAGTATAACGCATATAGTTGGACATTATTTTTAACGAAAAGGCTCAAAAACCTACTAGGTTTTGCGATGCTGCTCTGGGCAGAGGAAAACAATCCAAGCTAGCGCCCTCATTGTTAGAGACACACAGGACTCGCGAGCCATGTAATTGTGTTCCTATATCAGATACAAATGTGTTGATGCAAACAAAAAATGGGCGTAATTACGTTCAAAACTTATATATTATTTGCGGTATTGATCAATGTGAACTCAGAAGTGAAATTATATATTGACTGAAAAAAAAAGATATTTCATAAAAAAAAAGAAACAGTGGAGTGCACTGACAACATAAATAACTATCGTCCTCCCCCTTCCCCCCTCCCCTTTGAGGGTCTTCGTTTGCGTAAACGCGGCTTTCAACTCCCCTAAGTACAGATCTCTTAATTAACATCTATATTACCTTACACATAATTTTGAGCAATCCGCACAGTCGTGTGTTACCACACAATGTTAAAGACCTTCCCAAATAGGTATAAAGCCCTGTTAATCCAAGCCGCATGAACGTGCCCTAGAGTGGTAGGGGTAGCTTGTCTGACTTAAGGTCCAAGATTTCCGGGTTAGACTTCCAGATCACCCGCCGTAAACTTGCTGCCAGCTCGGATACGGCGCACAGCCTCCTGACGTCATAAAACCCAGCAACAAATCAGTTTAACGGCCGACTACCACATGCCGGAAACATTCTCGCTACTTTTCACTAACGCCGACAACCACGACGCTGACGCAGGCGCTCTGCTCAACTGAAGTACTAGCGCTGCCACCTTAATAGAAGAACAAGTCACCCATCCTGCCAGTGGCATCAAGCTCGCGGCCCTCGAAGCACTAAGGAAATATTCCCCTGCATATATTTTATTATTGCATGTACTGTTTGAGTTTCATATTTGTATACTTGTCAGCTCAGTGAGAAGATGGCAGCTTGCAAAATAGGTTCAATCACATTGATGTAATTATTCCTTCATATTAGAGACTGTTATTAATGACTTTGTTTATGTAGTAAGCACTAATACCGCGATTATCAATGGCCCAAGTTCCAAGCACACGAGCTTGGTATCCAGTTCCCACACTCAAATATACTTGAGAACTTCGGTTATCTAGTAGGTGTCATGCTTCGAGCGACTCTCACAAAAAAAAAAGAAAAACATTATTTTGGTGATCACGCGGTAGTAGACCCACATTATCTCTTCCAGTGGTTTTCACACCTGTGGGCATTTCTGTGCTTTATTGGCTTTACACAGGCAGGCAAGCTCATTTCAGTCTTTTTTTTTTTTTTGTGACTGCTCCTTATACCCAGCTGTCTGCACACAACATTTGGTTCCCCTTAAGTTTCACGGCATAAAAAAACACAAACAAGTACAACACAAGAAACTGTTTTGTATTAACAACTTGTACTATGGAACGGCATACTGAAATACAGTTATACGTTATGTTTCAGGGTATTTCAAACAACAGGGCAATTTACGTAATCAGCAAAACAATGAACTTCGGGCCTCATAACGCCTACATAACTTGCTTATGACGTTATATGCGAAATATGTTTTATTTGGGCTATTGCTAAAATTTGTTTTGTGAAAAAATTTGTATCGGTGGCATAAACGTTTTTTACTGAGTTAAATTGTTACCTTGTGTTTTCGCACACGGGTTGGTTAAATGTGAAACTTAGTACACTGATACTTGTGAAAAATCACCTATTTGCATTGTTTTTTGAATCACTAACTTGAGTGCTCAAAATCTGCAGAAACAACATAAACGTATTCTTATAGTGTTATTTCCAACAGAATGTATGGACAAGTTACTTGCGCCAAAAAGATTCACACTCCGGTAGAGTGCGTGAAAAGAAAAAAAAAGGCGAAGAAAAAACAAATGTGGAGAGCCGCAAACAGAGCCAGAGAAAACTGCGTGCAACGAACTGAAACATCAAGCTCTCACTTTATTTAAACTCAATAGCGATTTCTTTTCCGTGTTCATATCGGTAGTATGGGCACCGCAATTAGAAATACAAAACCAATAAAAAAGTCAATCAAAAAACCTCGGCGTGGAGGATCTGCATTCGGGTTTCAAACCATCTGCGAATGGTTTGTTTGCCCAAGCAGAGCAGACATCCCATGCATCGAATCTGGGTGCAACGCTCGACTAATTCTCGAAATAAGTCCGCATATTTGCTCGTCTGTTTTTGAAATGTTACGTTTAATATAGAATCTACTCCCCTTAGAGTAACTACTTGTGAACAAAAATTTGTCAACCATAAACTCTTTAAAAAGTTTGGGAACTCCTCTTTTTCCTCAATAGCATCAGCTCAGCATTCTAAACGTGCTCAACAAGCACTCTCTTCTCTGCTAGATGCCACTGAGCGTTCAGTGTTCACTGTGAAATCGTCTTTCCCTAACAAAATGTCATGCCAATGGTGGAAAGAAGAATATGAGAAAGCATTACGTCGGAGAAAAGCTGTGCGGAAGAGCCTTTCCTATAACCAGTGTCCCCAAAATTGGATAAATTATAAATTTTATGCGGCTTCATTTAAAAAAACTATTCGTATAGCAACGGATGAGTATAATGCTAATATGAATATTTATCTCCCTGATCCAATTAATCGGAAGGCATTGTATAGGTTCAAGGAACGCAACCAAAGTTCTTCTCCACCACATGTAACCGAGTCAGAGGTGTTATCACCCAATGAAGCAAAAGCGAAACTTGAACAAATTGCGAACGGTCTTGCTATTCGCTTTCAAGCGCAAACGGTGGCTCCGTAACTTCGACCTACACCACGTGCTGATTTCGTTGCAGTTGAGCCACCGGAATTGCATTGTATAGCGGCTGCTCTGAAACCTGCAGCTCCTGGGTGCGATGGTATTACAGTGGCTGTGCTGAAAGCTTGAGTGTAAGACCACAGCTCGGAAGTCTTGAATATTGTCAATTTTTTTCTGGAAAATGCTTGGTTACCTCAAGACTGGAAAGTTGCAAAAATTATACTAAGCCTCAAAGATCTAAAAAAAGGCTTTGACTTGGATAATATTCGGCCAATTTCTCTAACTTCAAATCTAGTGAAACTTATTGAACGCATAGTTCACCGGCGCCTGACAAACCATGTGATGACCCTGAGTGCATTTAATGATGCACAAATTGATTTTCGTCAAGGGTGCTCAATTTGGACGGCTCATACAGATTTGGAAAGTAGAATTAGGTTAGCAATGAAGAAGAAAGAAGTGTCGGCATTGGTCACTTTGGATATCGCCAAAACATATGACAGTGTAGAACACTCTATTCTGTTGAATAAGATAAACGAAATTAGGTCACCTTCTTACATGTTTGCATGGTTAAAAGAATTCTTAAGCAATAGAAAATTTTTCTGTACGAGAGGTTCTATAACTTCTGAAACTTATTACCAAACTAGAGGTGTGCCTCAGGGATCGGTACTGTCTCCATTGCTATTTAATATATTAATGAGAGATATTCCTGTTCATCCAAATATAAAAGTGTACGTGTATGCGGATGATATTGCCTTTTTTCTCTTCTGCACGAGATGTTCATTCCTTATATCAGCTATTGCAAGCCTACTTGAATGCCCTTGAAGTTTGGCTCGGTAAAGTAAAATTAACTCTCAACGTGAAGAAATCCTCAATACTCGTTTTCCCACCGGCACACCCTCTTTATATCTCCCTTGCGTATTGCGGTTCACAAATCTCACAGGCTGAATTCTTAAAATACTTGGGTGTATTTACCACTCCCAATTAGACTGGCGGCCTCATATCAAAAGTAATTGCCTGAAAGGTGAGCGAGCCCTTGGTCGCCTGATTCGAATTAGCCATAAGAAATTCGGTATGCGTAGAGATACTCTTTTGTTTCTCTATAAAACTTATTTGAGACCAATTCTGGACTTCGACTGTGTTCTTTTCTCGGGCAGTCCTAAATACAAACTACGACCTTTGTTGCTACTGGAGAGGCGCGCTTTACGACTATGTTTGGGGTTGCCAAGAACAGTTTCAAATGCAGTCCTCTATTTAGAGGCTCGTGTACGTGACTTGAACTCTCGATTTAAGCTGCTAACTGTGCGAACCTTTTTAAGAGCACTAAAATCTCTGTCTGGAGTGGCTTCTCCCATTTTTATTACACACCAATCTCAGTTTCTCGATTATCATTGGCCGCAATTAAAGCAACAACAATTTGTATTTACTCAGTCCTTGCTGTCCAAAATTGCAGTTTCGCTTAGGTCAGTAAGACGTGTTGGCAATGTTCAAGCTACTTCCACACTGTGCTTTGACCAGTCGTTGCCATCTAATGCGAAACACTTGACTACCACGGTAATAAAGGGACACCTCGAAGATTATCTATTACAATATCCACGACACGTAGCTATTTTCACAGATGCCTCACAACGAAATGAAAAAGCAGCAATAGAGATTTACTCCCAAGCACTTGATTGGAGTTTTTCTGTACGGATCCCCGATTACACACCAATATTTACTGCTGAATTCCTTGCAATTGGTTTGGCCTTTCAAAACGTTCCCGGTAATGTTACTCACGTAATCATACTCTCTGACTGCCTGTCAGTCTTAGCAGCATTAGAAAGTCCGAAAATGCGTCTTTTGAAACAAACCCTGATGTTTTTCCTTCCGATACACTTACAGGAAGTACGTTTCCAGTGGGTTCCGGGACACTGCGGCATCGCTTCTAATACAATGGCGGATTATTTAGCAAATTCAGCTCTCAGTGGGCCTGTTGCCGATGTTGTACCCAATATTATCTTGCTAAATATATCCCGTTTTGAACGATTTCAAACGTTAAACTCCTTGAGCCATGAGCCACTCCTTGCGACTACGGATTTTAACCATTTAAATTTTCATTGGAATGTCCGATGTTGTACCTCGAGGCAATGTGAGGTTTCCATGACGCTCATGCGTTGTAGAATTTCTTCCCTCAATCTTTATGTCGCTCTGGATTCACGCCGTCAAATCTTTGTGCGTCATGTAATGACGTGGAAGCCATTGAACATTACATCCTCTTCTGCCACAGGTATGCTACTCAGAGAAGACATTATCTAGAAATACCTCTTACTCGCCTAGGATTGCCATTTACAGTTCCTGTCCTCCTCTCCTTTGGTGCAACCGTCAAAGGGTATGCCCTAAAACCGGTGTGTGACTTACTTCATAATTATAATATTGCTACTGGAAGATTTGTGTGTTAGCGCTGATCTGTCTGAATTGTATTTTTTCTTATTATTATTATTTTTAGTAATTTACAATTTTATTCCTTTTTTTTTCATTGCTTTCTATTACATCGCCCCAAAATCTCAAATTAATTAAGCAACACTAGCTCCTAATTATTAGGTTATCTATATCATACAGTCAAATCGACATTATCAAAAATATTATGTCACCTACAACGAATTCTGGCCAATCCCCCACTGTGGGTATGTGCCATTACAACGAGGGAGAAGAAGAAGAAGAAGCACAAAACGCACGTGGCCACGACAAATGCAAACGGCCGGCAGCAAGCTAGCGGTTTGTTGTTATATATTCTCCTCAAAGGAGCTGATGAAGGGACGGTGCCGTCATACTCGTCTCGCTACCACACTGATGCGATTGCTCGGGGCTGCCCCCCTTGCTGACGACGTTCCGGCTGCACACACTGCAACACGGGCGCGAGCTCTTTTGAGTCCTACATTCTAATTACACTGCTGCCGCACCTTAAACGACAGCGCACGCACGCGCGAACGCATTCAGCAAAGCAGTCAACGCAAAACGTTTCATGTACGGTGAGGAGGGAGCCTCAGGTTCCGCCGCGCGCGCTCACACCGGCGATGGATTGTAGAGCCAAACAGCGTCTCTTCGACCCTGCATACTGTTGTCAACGCGTCGAAATGAAACACCTTCTGCTCAACTACACAGCGAAGGCTGTTGTAGACGTGTGTTTGATCACCGCGCTAGATATCCCCTTTGCTCTTCGCTCTCCATACGTATCCAGTGCCCACGTTCACCCTTACGTCCCCGGCCGTTGCGGATCAATTTTATATGCTTGTACTCCATTACTCGTGGAGGCAGCGGTGGGCCGGTCAACTCTGCGGAATAAAGCGGCTCCGCTGGATCAACCACCAACAGCCGTAACCGCAACATTCACGGCGCGAGCCGCGGGACCGAGCCGCGAAGCCTACAGCATTGTCGCGACGCTTGCCCGAAAAAATGCGCGTCTGTGCTCGGCCGAGCATGGTGAGTGCGAGAAGCGCTTATTGTTCAAGTCTGGTAATTTAAATTAGCTATAATAAGTTGGCCCCACTTTGTCTTGTTGCAATAATTGAGACAAGGAGCCAGGTATATTATTTTATAGCGTGTTTTCCCTTTATTTTATTCAGTGTGAAGGTGGCTTGACTCTAGAGTATTGTGCCCACCGTGGTGTGCTTAGGGTGGTGTGCTCAGCCTTACTTTGTTTAACCTATCACTCATCGCCCTCCCAGAGAACCTCCCTTCCACCGTCCAGATACCAATGTACGGCGATGACATCTTCATTTGGGCCTCCTCTGTGACGCGTCACCTGGTCCGTGCAAGACATCAACGGGCAGAAACAATAACTTTCTCTTATCTTCAGAAACAAGGTCTCAGAGTTTCACCGGAAAAGTGCGCGCTGGTGCATTTAGATGCAAATCTGTGAATCATTATCCGGAATCATTATATGGAAACAACATTTCTTACTACAAAACTTATCGTTTTTTAGGCATTCTGATAAACCGCCATCTATCAAGGAGCCCGTATTGAACCCTATTGAAAAAAAAAAGCTAACATCCATCGCTCACTTACTCCGCTTTCGTGGCGAAAAATCATGGGGCTCGTCAGTACAGTCAAATCTTCGATTTTTCTGCGACAGAGCAGACGTATTGAGATTCCTACGGTACAGTACGCCCGTACTTTCAAACACGTGCAAGACTAATTTGCGTGCCCACCAGGCGGTGCAGGGTCAGGCTTTTCGCATATGCCTGGGCCTTCCTCAGTGCGCATCAACACTAGGAAATATTGCACTCACCAAAGATCACCCGTTTTCAGCCTATATTTCTTTCGACTCTTTGCGAATGCACATACGACATATGTCAAGGGTTCCACATGATCACCTTGCGCAGATACCTCTGCAGAGACCACATTCTGTATTTGCAAAAATCATAGTAACGCACCAGTCTTCTATCCAAAAACAGTTCACTCCGGCAGCACGACCCCTGTCGCCACTGTGGTGTCTGCAGCTACCATGTGTCGCTTTTCTATTCCGGGGATGTCGAAGAAATCTAACTTATCAACGCCAGCCCTTCAGCAATTGACACTGTTCATGCTACACAATGACTAATGGGACCGCATTCCTGTCTATGCAGATGACTCGGTAACCTCTACCAGTTCCGCAGGCACCGTCGTCGTTCCTGCGAGACAAGCAAACATTTACCATCTAATTTCGCTTAAGACTACCTCTACTTGAGCAGAACTGGCGGCAATTCGTGCTGCTGTAAAGTATATCTCTGGACAAGCTCCTCAAAAGAGGATTGTGTTCTGTGATTCCAAACCTGCCTAAAATGCCTTCAATCGGTCTTGAGACATGGCGACCATCAGTAACTTGTAGCGGAGGTTCGACATCTGCACCACCAGGCACTACATGAGGGTCATGAAATATCTACCAGTGGATACCAGGCCATAGTGGAATACTTAAAAACAACTTAGCTGATGATACCGCTCGATTGGCTCACGATACAACCGACATTGTGGAGATACTATTGACAAAAGCCGACGCAGGAAGGCTCCTTCGACTGATCCCCGAAACGTGACTTGAAAATCGGGGTCTACGCCTGGAGGATGGACTTCCAGCTCGCACCACTTTGACAAGTTACTTCAACTGCAGGTACCATTCGTCTTCCTCCACTGTGATTCTACAATGTTTTGTCGCCTGAGTGGCGTTTACAAACGCATATTCCCAACTCATCGACATGGCAGACTCTCCAACGTGTGAGCAGTGCGGGTTTGCTGAAACTATTGCTCACATACTTTGTGACTGCCCTAAGTTTGTGAGCGTACTTTCCTGGCTGCTACACTCCACCGCTTTACTCTCGCGCACATACTGAAGAAAAAATTCTGGGCCCTTGGTGGATTCCTTCATCACAAAGGAAATTAGTGAATGCGCTACTTAAGTTCTTAAAGGACTCGGGGTTGAGTTCAAGACTGTATGCTCTTTACCCCCTTTCACTATCGATCTCTAGAACGTGTTATAGACTCCTTCCCTTGGCGCTCTTTCTTTCCTTTTTCGCCCTTTGTTCCCTTCCCCATGTATAGGGTAGCCTACTGGACATCGCCTGGTTTGAAATCCCTGCTTTTCTATTCAATTTTCCCTCTGTCTCTCTCTCTCTCTCTCTCTTCATTGAATTTGAGCGCGTCACTACACATTTCTAGATACCGTAGCGAGAAGGTTCTCGCCGAAAGTGGAAACAGTGGTTACGTGTTACCATATTCCTTTGTTTTATAGAGTGAGTGAAACCGGCTGGATCAAGTGTCCCATATATTCGCATCGGTGGCGTAAAGTCTGCCTTAATCATTTGGATCCATACCAACTAGACCAAAAATTGTATGGGATGGCGCATCTTTGGCATGAGCTGCTAACACATTTCTTACGTGCGTCATTTGAACGTGTAAACTTTAGCACAATAATAGTATTTGCAAATGAAGTAAGGGGTCAAACTAGTGTGAACGGGGTGCCCAGCCTCAAGACGTAGACAATTACTGTATAGACACGTTTCCGGAGAGAAGCAGGAGGTGCCTTGATGCGTTGGCTCTGCTCAGTGGTATCTGGACAATGTTTAATATACCGTAAGCCGACCGATCAGCACCGTCATTCATGTTGTTGAAAAGAACGCCACTGTGAGGAAGATTGAAGACACTGTAGTGCAGCTTTAGAATAACAGTACAGAGCCCTTTTTAGGTGTTTGTTGAGAATTGTGCTTCACAGCCGCACAAACTCCGGCCTGTGCTGCCCCAGTAGAGGTAGTCCTATGTGATATCATTTGGTTAAATCGCCTATCTCACAGGAACGACCTCAGCATAAGTTGAACTAGTTGAGGTTACCGAAAACATCCGTATACACTCGAGTATAGTCTCAGTAGTCGAAATGTAGCATTGGCAGTGCCAGTTGCTTAAGGGTTGGCGTTGATAAATTCGATTTCTTCGCTATTCTCTGAATAGCAAGGCGCGCACTTGGGAGCCGCTGACTCTACTGTGGAGAAGAAGGTCGTACTGCAGGGGTCAATTATTTTGAAATCGACGACTATTGCTTTCCTGTTACCTTTGAAAATGCTGAATGTGGTCTCTGGAGAGGCACAGGCTTAAGGTGGGGCTGTGAAATCCTTGACATTTGACGTATGTGCATTCGTCAGGCGTCTAGGGCTATACATCGAAAGCAGGTGACCTTTAGGAAGTGCAATACTTACCAATGTTGATGCGTTTCGAAGGATACCCAGACATGCGCGAAGGGCTTGACCTTGGACTGTCTGGAGGGCATGCAAATTAGTCTTGCATCTGTTTGAAAATGCGGGAGGTTCTGGAATTTTTGGGATTCTTTGACTGAAAAAGTTGGTACACAAATACTCTTGTACAGGCACAGCTGCAACAATTTACCTTTACAAAAAACCTTCCAAAGGTTACGTATTCGGTCGCGCGCATCTCGGTGCCGTACACGCAAGATGGGGATAACACACTCGCAATAGCCACCAAATAATGTTCCAAATGGCAACCAAGGCCCATCTTTGTGCCACTGGAAAACTGAGTCGGCCTGTCCTGAAGTCTTGGCTTGTCTTGCCCGTGTGGATGGGCTGGGAGCGTGGATGTCGACATATTTTCATGTTTCATATTACTAATGCACAGTGCCTGAGATACGACCATAGTTTTCGTCATCGTGAAAGTCGCTATAACCGCAGTTTCGAGATAACTTTTATCTAACAACGTTGTGCTAAAAAAAGATGCGTATAAGACTCGCCGTTGTACATGATCCACCAGTAGAGTTCCTGCAAAAAAATAGAGAACTGCGTAATATACACCGAATATAGTAAAGCGTATAGTGACCTGGAGAAAATTTCCATAGGATACTTCTGACCAACACTGTAGGATGTGCAAACTTTATGCCAGTTGTACACCTTACAACTGATACTTTTAAACTAACTTGGCATTGCCTACCACTAAGCTTTACTTTTCTAAGTGGCGTTGTCCTCCCTGTTAATATAGACGAAATATAAAGACCGAGGTGTATTCGGAGCCATAGTATATAACCGCTATTTTGTATTTTCTCAGTATGAACAATAATATCTGCATTTATATAAACCGTAACGCCGAATACACTGCTGAAAACGTTGAATATGGAGCTTTTGTAGGGATAGAATGCAAAGGAATCAGTGCTATTCAGACATTTCTAGAATGATGATGGAGTAAAGAAGAAGCGGTGCAGCGCTGGTGCGAAACTGTCGGGCGCTTTTCTTGAAGAGGGATGCGGTACGCTGCTGCGCGGTTTTCCCAGCTTTCTGCCCCCGTCGTACTTTAGCCACCCACGAATCCAACTCGCGGCCAACGACAGCTGCAGCTCCCTTTATATCTGTATACGCTTTACTTTCTTTTCGTGTCTGACTGCAACTTTTACCGCTATGTTAGGCATGAACCTTTAAACCCTATTCGACCAACCAATGTCGTACGAACCGCTTCTTAAAGACTTTGAAGTCCAGTTCTTTGCAGATATGCGCTAATTGCAAAAGGTGGTCCGAAAGATATAATCTCCCTCACGCTATGGACGATTGTTAACTTCAGGTGAGACGTCAAAAGGTCCAAATAAACAGCGTCAGAACGTACAACAGGATATCTCCAAGAGCTCTCCAAAGAATTCAGTAAACCATGCCCATCGAATGGCGGAAATCGCTTATGCATCTGCAGAAATTCGAAGCAATTTTTCGTGTGTTGTCAATCTGAAACCGCGTGCCCCATATTTCACCATAAGAAATACGAGTAGTGTCGAATAGCTTCGTCTGTCACGTGCATTACGTTCTGTTTACCACTGTCAGCTTTAGAAAAAAGAAAGCTATGCAATCTAACTCCAACTGGCGATATGTGAATTGCACAGGGCGAAAGTTCTAGCGCGCTCATGAGAGCATTACCCCTCATTTTTGTGAAATAGAACTATGTGTGCGTTTGAGTGCCGGGACTTACTTAATGCATATCTTGAACGCTGTGATTCGTTATCTCGTGGCCAATGCCTAGGTCTGTGCAACATAGTACCTCAATGCCTATGGTCCTTGTTCCATTTCAGAAGCCCAGATCCGAGACGTTAATCACAACTATGCAGGAGTCACTCAAATTCAGCGCTCTCAATGAGTACGCGTGGCATCCAATGGTGCTCGCAGTCGATCACTTCCCTCTGACCTCGAGGAGGCTGCCAAGTTGGACACTGGGCTTTGTTGATAGTGGACATTATTTTGAGCACGTGGCAAGTTGCTGTCACGTGCTGACTCCTGCTGAATGTTAGTCTAGGAAGGCACATACTCGTAGGTGCCTCCCTGGTCAAAATTAGTCTAGAGGTCATGGATATAAGCGCCTTCGAAGCCAAAACTGCTTTTTTGCTTTCTTCGGTTGGATCGGAGGTGTGACGAGGTATCACAAGATTGATACCTCGGTCATAAACCATCCGGTCGGCTTTTGCCAATTCATCTACATCATGATCGGGATTAGTGGGTTTCCTTTACTTTTCAAGACACGTTGGGATCTCATATTGTTTTTTTCTCTATTCTACTTCCATCAGTCCATACGCAGCCTCTGGTGACAGTTGATCCCTTTTTTTCCCTCGCGTTCCTTCTGGCAGGGGTTTCATAGCGGCCATTTGTTTCTGCGCAAGCTCCGGGGCTGGAGGCAGAAAGGGGAGACCCCAGTCATAATGAGACGTGATAATGAGCAGCAGGGCGTATCGTTCCGCTTTGAGTCCCAGGCTAATGGGTTCCTGATGGCTGCGCACTGGGAGCGTGCGTTTGTGTCGGCGCGCCGGGAATTATGCGCTGCCTTCCTGCAAAGGCCCAGAGCGAAGCGTACGTCTATTGCTGCCACAGCGGTTGCCACTGAGCTTTGATAAACTACTGCTGTCTTTTTCTCACCACCCGACCCGAAATGTGTCCTTCCCGGTCCTGTTCCCTCCTGTGAATGCTTAATTCTGTCTGCTCTTATTCCGCAGTCTGCGTACAGCTAGGACCCGTTCGTCCGGAAGACCGCGAGAAACGGGTTCCGGGGGAGGCTACACGGGAGGAGGCAGGAGGCGTTCTTTTTTCCCACATACCCGCCTATCGGGGGTTCTCGAGATTGGCAATTATGCGATATGGCCGCTTACTAAACCTGGATTTCCTCGCCTCGGCGGCCACCACAGTGTGCGTGTGCGATCTTTCACCCGTCGTGCTTTCGGGGCTACATTGGAGAGGAGAACTGGTGGCTCTGCCGCCTCACCTAGTACATGCGCGCGGTAACACCTGGTACTGCAGGAATCCAGGCGACCTGGGGAAATTCCAGAAAAGCAAGAGCCGCTGGTGAGTGTATCGGTCGGGCGCCGCCGCAGGTGACCGGCCAATCGTTGTGACCAAGCGGGTGCATACTGGCGTAGCTTTCTTGCGGGATTGTGGAGGTGAAGGAGCAGCGGGAGTATAGTGCTCGCTTTTCTATTATATTCGTTTATGCAATGAACTTCCTTTTTAAAGAAAGTGAGAGCTGCTGTGCACGTATCTATAGCGACCAAAGCAAACACATACTGTAGTCGAACGTTGGGGGGGGGGGGGGGGGGGGGGGGGGGGGGGGGGGGGGGGGGGGGGTAAACCATTTTGTATTCTTAGTTGGCAAGCTTTTGGCCTTTTTCCAATGTTTGGTAGAGGAATATACTAATACCGCTAAGTTTTGAACGACTGTAAGACTGCATTCGAGTAGTTTATCGTGGCATGTCCGAATAAAAAAAAAAAGAAAAAAGCTACGAATAGAAAAGACAGTCAAGCGGATCTTAATGGCATAGAAAGAAATAACTTATATTTAAAGGGATATACGCGTTTAGATAAATTGTGAAAGTATTCCAGCTCTTGATGACAGGATCTATCTGAGGTACTATGAACATCAAAATTAAAGTATAAATAAATATTCTACGATATACAGTTCAGTGTATTGAGCAACGTAATAATATTTGAAAAAAAAGTGCAGTTGGTTACTAAAAGTCCCAACTGACTTTTCTCCTTGATAGGATTTGGTAGGGCTCTCACGTATTGTATACTCTTAAGAAAAGAAAGCTTTCCAAGAGGATTGAAGCGCTCTTTGCAAACTTGGCGAACTAAAATAAAAACATCGATGGGAAGAAAAGTGCTTTAGAAGGTTGCCAACCATGGTTGAAAAAACTACAAAACTGTCTTAAAAATGCGACAAAATATTCGGTAGTTATATCGTAAAAGTCAGAATTTTCAGTAGTCCTATGGTACTTTCCTATAGGTCTGCATTTTTTTTTTCGTAATGTTCTGTAGTTTGCAGTTGCGTAGTATTTGTATGGTAACTACAGATATTTATGTTGTCACAACAGATTCACAGTCAACAATTGCCCAGTAATTCTGTTTTGACAACAGAAAATCTTCTGTAGGTTTTTTAGACTGGATTTGGATCTATTGGCTGGTTAGCATGCAGTGCAAAAAAAACTACCTTTATTTTGCGAGGTAGAGAGCAATGGCTTATCGTCATAGCATCTGGCTGAATAAGGGGCATTCAAATTCTTTCTGGTACGTTGTTGTGTTCACGCGCATATGCGCAGTGCAGTTTATTGTCTAGCTCATCGAAATTGCCTGGTTAACTTGCTTTATTTATATTCTGCCAACTACATCTCCTCGGTTACTTTATCACACCTGAAACTTGAACAACAGCTCCTGTTTTGCCCTATAGTACCATTTACTCTCCCGACTTCCCCATTTACGCATTATTACGCATCTTATTTTACAGAAAGATTACAACTCGCAAATTACGAAAATAGTGTAGAGGGGTCCTTTATTGACACTTTAAAAAAGAGGGGTTACTTATAGCTTCATTCGTCTCATTCCTTCTGATCAACATGAATGGTCATGACACGCCATGTGCAAAATCTATATTTAAACTAAAGTTTCTGTACTTGTTAGACTGAATTATTATATAGAGTACGAACAGTAGTTAGGCCATTTTAAATTTTTTCATGCATGTACTGCCATCAATATTTATAAAGAAGTTGAAGAAAACAGTTATTTATCAGTTACAAATGCCAATCTATACCCAACGACACCCTCCTAAACCAATCCACCGGAGATCGCTTTCTTATTGCTTAACTAAAAGGCTAAGACGCATCGTACTGAAGGTGTATGTTTCACCTGAGCAACTACCATGCTCTGACCTCGTTTCATGCCAGGCAAGTATGGGCTTAGTAGATTAGTGAAAGAATGTTACACCACCATGCTGTGTTTTTCTGTTCCCTTGGTTTGTTATCCCGGATCCTAAATTCCATACTAGCATTGAAGTCAAGTTAACGTCGAGGAAGCTGCCAGAAATGCTCATGTCCACTATAGGAGATCAGACACAAAAATTCGATGCGGCGCGCCGGTAAATTTCTAGATGGGAGAAACGCCAAACAAGTAACAGAAGGTAGAAGGTTTTAATCTTTAGTAGCTTCGGAGCCATCATAAATCCCTGAATAGCTAGTGTAAGTTTGAGTTAATAGGCAATGAGAAGAATGTATAGTAACATATAATTTATATACACATCTTCAGTGTTAGAAGCCTCTCAAAAACCAAGGTCGTTACATTAGGCAGTCAGCCCTGAATAAACGCCACCCAGCTTACTCTTCGGTCTTGATAGTAGAACTTCTTTACAAGGAGCTTCTCTCTTTCGCCTTTCAATGCAAGGAGAGAAGGAGGTGAGGGTGGCGGCGAACAGTGCAAGCAAGCTTATTCTATGGATGGGAGAAGGAGACTCGATGCCCAACTGTTACTCCGGAAAGTGCCCGGAGTGAGCCTTTTCATGTCGTACCACAAAGTATAAGCCCGCAACTGTGCTACTGTTGGCAAAGTATCCAGTGACGCTTTCGTAATTTCCAACTGCTTCGTAGTTTGGAACTAGGCCACCGTAAAGAAACAAACTAGCAAACATACCGGCAATGCGTCTTTCAAAGCAGTTCCTGTTTAGAGACTGGGCATTTGATTTCCCGCCCGTCATGGAGTCATCTCACAGCTATTTCCGTAGATCTTAGGCTCCCTTTTTTTTTTTTTTTTTTTTTTTTACTGTTGCTCTTTCCATTAGGGGATGAGTTAGCTCTGGACAGAGCAAAAAGACAAATAATAAAAAAGCGCTTGCCTCACCAAGGAAAACAGAACATGCAACAAAGTTGAACAAAAGAGATGAATTTGGAAAGCGCGTATATTTATTTGCATATTAAAAGGTAGCGCGAGGCATAAAACAAAATCTCAGCGGCTAAAGAAATCTTTTTTTTTTTTTTTTGCGCAGGAGGCTGCACTCATATAACACTTTTTGCGCTCTGTCGTGTCGGTACTTTCTTCTTCTACCTATTGCGCAAGTTTAACATTGCCATGTCAAAGACAAAAGCTATGCAAAACAACAATAATAATTAGGCAGCTTTTATGCAGTTTAATGTCCCAAATCGACAAAGGCTATCGAGATGCTGTAGTGGAGGGCTCTGGAAATTTCGACGACCTGCGTTTTTTTACCGCGCATGGACGTCGCACAGCACACGGGCGTCGTGCTTTTCGTCTCTACCGAAAAGCAGACGCCATGGCCGGGATTCGATTCCGCATCCTTGGACAAAGTAGTTGAGCACCCTCCCGAATGCACCACTGTGGCGCGGGCAGCGATGATGGAGGGGGAACACTTACGACATGCAAAATCATGCAAAATTTCACGAGCCTGTCTGGCGTCTACTGCTTATAAAGAAGCCACTTTATTAATGACTAAAATATTAGGGATACCTCCTGCATTCTTTCACTAGCCCTTACGTCCACTTATATCCCAACAGGAAAAGAAAGTGGGTGACAAGATTCAGAGATTCAGTACAAATGCGTTATTGCTCACGACAATTATGGCCCTTTCGAACCATGTACTCCAATACGTCTCTATGGAATATTTATGAACTGAAACTCCTCCATGTTTAAATATTTATTAAAGTGTTTCAGAGTGCTTTAAGATTGAAAAACCGCGCAAATGGACGTGCACTGCTCTATACTTTCTAAGGTTTCTCTCAAAGTTGTAAAATAAATCTGGAGACCTCTACGCACAACCCACTATACCTACTGATGTGCACCGATAGTAGTATCCGTCTAACGGGCACTAAAGTGCAAACTGAACCATTCGCTTTGCCAATGGGCCCCGTGAAAGCACTAAAGAAATGAACTACAAATTGCCTTCGCGCATCTCGGTCTAAAAAAGTAATGTAAGCGGTCATTTCGATTTCTGTTGCCTTTTCTTCTGCGGGTGGGAAAAAGTGGGAGTAAAAAAGAAAGAGGTGCCGTAGTGGAGGGTTACGGAATGGTTTTGACTACTTGAGGATTTTTAACATGCGCTGACATCATACAACAGAGGGACGCATTTTGCGTTTCGCAACCAATGAAATGCGGCCGCGGCGGTCGGGATCGAACCCAGTTATTCCAGTCAGTAGCCAAATGTTTTAACCACTTAGCCATCACAGCATTTTTTATTGCTTGGCCTTGACACATTGCATTTCATTACACCAAAATCCACAAAAATCGCGCACAACACTGTTTACGTACGCTATTGACATACGACACCATAGAATTCGCGCCTATAAAACAAAGGTTCTATTATTGAGAGCCACTCGGGAGGTTCTGCAGCAGTTTTCTGAATTGTCAAAAAACCTGTCCACGGTTTTCCGAAAATAAATTCGGGTAGGCCGTGCGTCTTTATCACAATGGTAACCAGCCATTCTTCTGAGCCATATACAGTGGAGGCCCATGAGCATATATTCAAATCAAATGGTACCCCATCCTCTCATTCTACGCATAAGTACCGGACATACATCATACGGGTCTAGCGGAAAATCATTAGCGTTCTTTGCAAAACATCCGTGCAATGTAATGTGCACTGCAATCACAATGAGTCACCACTGTGGGTAATTAACCCCAACTGTGTGGTAATATTTCACCAGTCAAAGTAACACGTAAATGAGCTTGCCTTCTCAAAACGCTTTCATATTGAAGAGACACGCAAATTTCTCCGTCATATTTAAACGTCATGTCGTTTGCAGGTCTGTTAAGACGCGGAGCTCAAGTACATGTATAACGGGCAAAAAAAGGAATAAGGAAAGGGCCAAAGCAAAGAGAGGGACACGGATGAGGGTAAGTTTGAAATGAGTGCAGTGTATAGAGGGAAGCGCAGAAAGATAAAAGTGAGTGAGTAAGTAGTCTTTATTAATCAATGGAGCTGGCACGAAGACCTATTCAAGGGAGAGAGGTAGTAAGGTCAGGGAGTTCTAATTTCGGTGTCAATCTCTATCGCACGTGTACACTCTCAGAAGGATAGCAGCGTGGGTTGGGCCCAAGCGTCGTCCTTCCTCGGCGTTGTCCAATCACGTAATGTTGTACATGCCTTCGAAACTTGAAATGAATGTCGTAGAGAGAGAGAAGCTAAGAAAGATGCAAGAAGGAAAATAAACTACGGATTGCCTGCGCTTATAGTTTATGAACGGCAAATTTCGTCTCGTATACTTCCCTCGGTGTAGCGTAGACCGGGGATGACATATTCTTCACCCGAATTGCATCGGACGTCCTTATCGCCGTGCACGGCGCTCCTTGAATCTGCTTTTGAGGTTTGCGTGCCTTTTGCACCAGCGACGCTTTCTTGTCCTTTTCCTAATTCCTTCCCTTCCGCCCTTCCCCCTCTCAGCCCAGTGTTTTCTTTGCTCCGATCCACTCACTATCCACTGCCCTTTCCTTCGTTGCTTGCGCCTTGCCTGGGTCCGATTGTGAGGCTGCGCAGTCCTAAGCCATCAGAGAGACACCATCCCGCCACAGCGAAGGGCTGTGGTTCGTCTTTCTACAAAGCGGTGCACTGCGCAGGAATGTAGTTCTGGGTTTCGCCCATCGGAAGAGCTACTCGGTGCGAAGCAGTTTTTACCAGCTTCTCTCCTTACAAGAGCCGTCATGTGGCCAAAGCATCAAGGGAGTAAGTAATCAGGTGGAAAGCCAAATTGTATCGTCATGTTCACTGAGCAATAAATTCAGAGTGCACGTATTGCGTAGCCATAAATCAGTACCCCATTTCGCAGCCCAGTATCGCCGACAGTCCAAGCGCGTTGCGTCGGCCACAGCGCTGCATACATTTAGGTGGAGCGCTGTGCACGCTAGAATGGCACGGCCCTCCGGGATGGCCGCTCTTTCAATTGGACGCCGAACATGAGCGAGACACGCGGCCGTTGAAGCGATGCCGGAAGGAGCGAGAGATAAACTGCTTTCAGGACCGTTGAATTGAAGGCTGCAGTCAGCCCCCCTTCCTCGTGTAGGGTTTCACGGCGTCCAGTCCAGGCCTGAGGAGATAGGCCGAAATAAGTTGGACACGTCGTTGTAGCGCGCGCGGAACTAGGCTCTTGGGTGCATACAGCGTCATGTAAGAACCCGTTCTTGGGTAAGTAACGCGTTTCTTGGCTTGTATTGAGACGGAAAACGAAGTACTGTAGCGGCAGTGTTGCATGCCACAGTGCGTGGGTTCGAGGCATCTCGTTAACCGTAAGCCTTTTCTTACACCAAGGTGATTGAGTAGAGGTAGGTAAGAATACACAACAGTTTGGGTCGCTCTGACACCTTCAAACTGACCCTCTATTTGCGCGTATCATCTGATGCTTTCAGTTTCCCACTTGATAAACACGGATGCAAGAAATTGACACTGGTGCGTATTTGCTTCATGTCTATGCAAAATCGCCTTATAAAACTGTCAAAAATGATATCCGTATGCTGTACGATGTCAGTGCGCGTTAAGGAACCGCAGGAGAGCTTAATTTCTAAAGGCCTTCACTACGGCGTCTCTCATAGCCTGAGTCGCTTTGGGACGTTAAACCCTCTTGAACCAAACATTATAGGGCATCCAAGGATTTAAAACATACGATGGATCCTAACCCCAGCCGAACCAACTAAAATCTGTTCAGTTTCGGGTATGCTACTTTGCAGTATTTTTCGTTTACTCTAGTTAAGTCTTGAAGATCAATTACCTACTTTTTAATTATTGCCTTAAAAAAAGGGCAACGCAAAAGATGTAGGCCTACACGAAAAACGCCTGGCGACATTGTTATTATGAAGCTAAATTTTATGTAAAGTGATTATTTCATCAGCCGAAAACGGTACCTAACACGATAAAAAAAAAAAAAAAGAACTTCCTCCAGACAGTGCGGCCAATTTGAAGCTCCAAATCGCATCCCTGATAATAAAATCCGCTTTCCTCTGCAGTGCTCCCTGCAATGAAGCAAAGTGCACGCACTTGGTGAATGATTTAAAATAACAGGTGGTCACGTGACAGCAAAGCTTCAAAAGAGAGCTGCGTAAGTAGCAGTGTGATGAAAACAACGTAGCTAGCCGTTTTGTGAGGTGATCTACAACTTTTGCATTCACACGTTTTCAGTATGATACTAAATAAAAATACAGCTAATTTGTTCTTGCTAATTATTTACCTTGATGAATAAAAATACTGCACATTAGCGGAGGTCACTCTAAACAGCTCTGAACTGGTCTTACAAGGCTCGGCATCACCGTATCTTTCAAAACATTACTGCAGTAAGCTGAACAAATATTGCTGCACTTGGTAAGGTGTGCTGTAGATGTGCTCAATCGTTCGAAATTTCGTTTATTAAACATTCAATCAACTACCTACCTAGCTGAATTCATTGTTTTTCACTGACGTCACAGCACATTCTTTGCAATCTGCATGAATAATTAAGAAATTTATTTCGACACCACTCTAGTTTATTCCATTTAGCAGTGTGTAAATAACATCAGACAGGAAGTAGAATCCTTTTCCGTCCCGAGAGAAATATCCTCTATAGCCGAGGGTGCACCGCTTTTTGTCTCTATGTAACTGGGTTGGAGCTCGAAATAATGTACCTGTTCCGGAGAGATTTCATAATCACCGATTTATTTTGTTTTGAGTGGTTTGATTTTCATTTGTATATAGAGAAACATATTGTACAGAAACATGCTGCACACGTCTAATAAGTACACTTGTTTTGTAGACGATGTAGACGACGAAATATATAAAAGCGGTTCCTATAAAAACTTGGACTTATGGCAGGCACGTTCCGAAGCAGAAAATGTGAATTGCACGCATTGTGAAATTTCTTGACGATATAAAGTCAACAATAAAGAAGTTGTAGACGATCGTGTGATTCATGTGACTTGTAATGTGAGAGCTTCAGAGGTCTCTTGGTGGTCTTGGGATTTGCTTTCCTCACGGGAGTATTGGTGTCTGGAGGTATCTATGGATGTCTAGATGGGTGGGGCGTGGATTCTTCGGAAATTGAATGAGGTTGGGAGGGGGGCTTTGAATAGTGAAGGCTGATTATGGAGCTGGTGTGAACAGTCACTGGTGGAAAGTGCACCTTCAGGGCTGCAAAGGGTGCCCGAAAGTTGGAGGCTTCACACGCCAACTCGAAACTTTATTCCAAAGTAGGCGTCCTAATGCTAAAGCATTAAAATAATAATGACTCTTAGCAGCACTGCAGCATAATTCGTACACTTAAGAAGTTTGCTGTAACTTTTCCTCCACAATCCGTGTTCACTGATCTTGAGCCTCAGGCGGGTGACCAGGGATTAAAAACTCCGTAAGAACGCTGGCGTCGTGCCAAGTACGGCCGATAAATGTCCTGTAGAGGAGTACATTCCTTCTGTGTTTATCTTGAGAGACCTGCGAATCCGTTACGGGGCCGGTAAATAGACGCCCTCATCGTGACTGCGGTCAGCCCCTTATTTTTTAGTGCCATCTTGGCTGAGCAGCACGAGATATCGAAGGTCAAAGCCCTTCGTCACAGATGTGCTGCGGCCCTGGAGCGCTCGTTGTCCCGGGCAGTATCGTGATGAGTTTTCTATTATTTGCGTCCTTACGAGGAGTCGGGGACGGCTTTTCTGTTCGCTTTTCTTCTTCCCTGAGGGGTAGCGCTTTCATTTTGACACTCTTTGTTTTCGTCAGAAGTTACTCATCTGTACAAAGCTTCTTGCCGCAGACGTTTGTCCTCCTTTTGTTGCCCTCAATGCTTCGCCGGTGCAACAGCGTAAAGATCTCTTTTGGGCCTTTTTCTTTTTTCAACGGAAGCGTCATTAGGCTACATCTTTCAGCCAAGCGTTGTGTTTTTATTGCAAAATATTAAAAACGCATCATGTTTTGCATTTTTTTCTCTCAGTATCTAATGCATCCTAATGCAGAATAAAGAATCTGCCGAATGCATACGTTTCTCTGTCTTCTAGATGTGACCGCAGGTTCCTGAACGTACAGGTTGACCATAACTGGCTTCGCACGGTATTTGAAAGAAATATCCGCATGGTATTGCAAAAGAGCGTGTGCTCATTTGTTTTCGTAGATAACACAGCCGCTGCCTTTTAAAAGAGACTTCAAGTCGAGTTCAAACTTTAAGCAGAGGGGAGCTTTTCGTTTTCAGTAGGCGGGTTGAGGCTTCCACGTTTAGAAAGTTGTATTTTCAGTTTTTGTTAGGCAAGCTTTAACTGCAAACTCCGACTACATTTTTTGTGTCCCAGATTTCTTAGTTGACATGATGGCATACATGTGCCTCTCACGTGCAGTGGGTTTGCATCCTAAGAGCGAGTACCTCACATTGACAAATGAAATTCGATATCGGAGCATTAAATAGATTATTGTTCGAAGCCTGGCAGCCGCTTTAAGTGTATGCGAGACGGGTGCTCTTTGGTGAGACTCTCGCCTTGGCGACATGCATAAAAGTACTTCATCCCAGCAGGTCACCTTTATGTTGAAAAAATCTACGGACACTTGAAATATTCTCATAAAGTTGTAAGCTACCATATTACAGCACTTGTTAACCAAACCCAAGCGAATGTGCCTGCGTGGCTTTGGGCCAGCGGGTCTTAATCGAGGTCCAAACGTGGTGGAGGGCTGAATTTTCATGTCAGCCTCCTTTCTCAAAAGGCAAAAAAAAATATTTCCAAAGCGGGTCAGGCCCGGCCAGTGCGTACCTCTATCACGGAGTGAACATTGTTATTTTGTAGCTTTCCTCGGATCTAAACCTTACTTTGTGTCAGTTAAAACTTCCAGTTCAGTGGTTTCGCAATTTCTGCCGCGTTCAACCCGCATCACGTCCTTGGTTTTATGTCGGGATGTACCAGCACAGGAAACCATGCTTTGTATAAAGAGCCGTTGAAAGCCGATATAAAGGGGGTAAACCTCTACAGTGAAGCTGATCTTAGCACAATAATGGCAAAGTAAGAATAATGCCACTCTGGTGTACGTACGAAAGTTTTCTATCAAGCTAGTTCAACTACTTAAGTTATCGGATACGGCAACCGACGTTTCAATTGCTAACATAAAATACGAATCCCATATCATAATGGAGCATACTTCTGTGCTGAATCTGGACACCAACATCTTCAAAATTGTCTTTTCACGGAACCACGGCAGTGGCGACAATGGACGGCCAGTTACCCATCTCCCGCCAGTGCTCTTACTTCTGCGTGGCGCTCCTGAAGTGTGACGTTTCTGAGATATCCAATTTGACCTATGTACGGGACGAACCTGCCTACGTGCTTGATGCTGCATTCCAGCTTGTGCTTTCCCTGCGCCATATTGCGCACTCCAGCCAGTGTTTTTTTCCCGGTGCAGTAAAGACGTCCAGGACGTCACCTTTCGTTCCCCACCCTAATGGGTGGGGAACGAAATTCCCCACCCATTAGGGTGGGGAATTTGCTGGTAATGTGGAATGGCAACGGGTCTTGTACCTTGCGCTTCTTCACTGTGGCGGTGCTTCTCAACGCCCATATCATCATTGCAAGGGCCTCTGAAACAGAGGTGGCCACCTCACAAGGCAAACTCTTGCACTGATTAGTGTTTGTAGCCAAGCGCTCACGCTTTTTGTCCTTTCATGTAGGCTGGATTTGTCAACCTTCTTAAAAAGTTTGGAATAACCTGACTTGTGGTTTAAAATACCTTGTTAGGGAGGCTTATGACTGCAGCACGCTTGGAGTCTGCAAACAACAATACATATATCTAACCAATGCAAGCATCTTTGCTCTGGCATCGCATCGATGAAGCGAAACCCGGAAGCGCATTCGGTAAAAATTTGTAAAACCCGGTTCCGCATTACTGTCATACCGCCCCTCATGCATGAATCTGTCATAACATATGGCATTACGATCGTCGGGCACCACGATGCCATAAATGTATTCTGACTGCAGAACGGCTGCTATAAATCGAATAGAAAATATTAAAGAACTTTACTCCGGTACAGGACTACAAGAGGTTAACACCACATGCGAACTCACTAGACTTTCGGTACTGGAAATGAAACAACTCTTTCGCGACACTGTGCTGAATGCTCACACACTATTACTTCCTCAATAATAATAAAACGCCTTTTAAGAAAACTCTCTTAATAAGATAGAAAGAGCAAAACCTAATGCTACAGAAATTAAAGAAAAACGATATGTTGTAACTACGTGCCGCAGATATTTAGTGCACGATATGGCAATTTTTGCTAATTAACAACAAAGCGACAATGAATTGAAGAGAAGAAAATGCAGCTCGCGGGTTTCAGCAAACATATGAGAAAGGTTGCATCGGATGTTGAACTGCGGTCTATTTTATTGGGGCTTTTATCAGCACAAATTCACCGCTGCTTGCTTATTTTTCGTTGGTTTTTGTTGCGAAGTGGGTTTTGCGCAACTTATGCGTGTATGTAAAACCTCGCTGTCCAGACAGTCAAGAAACACCGTCTCATCTCATGCATCGACTACTCTTGCAAGGCACTCGGAACGAACGAAAAAATAAACGCCTGTCAGGGTCGCAGCAGATAAGATCTCCCCACTTCAGTGTTTTGTGTTTAACGTTTCTTCTGCGCGTCCCCTCTCTTTTGGACGCACTTTTTTTTATCTGCTTTTCTCTGAGTGGCAAAGAAACGTTATAAACGGCGGTCTAGTGTATTTCGCTGGTTCAGTAGTGTTCCGTGGGGCTGAAAACAGCGTCATAACTCTCGGCGACAACCTGCAGCTCCCTAGGGTCGTTCTGGGACTTTTCTTCGCCATGAACGCCGGTGCTGTCGCTCCTGCTTCTTCGGCGCTTATGCTGCATTTCCTTTCCCCCCGAAGCCTAGCTGTAGCGCCTGTGCTCCATTCAATTGCATCTGTTCTCTATACATCACAGGTCCAGTGGAGGAGAAAGTGTGTGGTTACCCGTCGTCCTCAAACTCTGTATCATTCCCTCCCTTCCCCTCACCTCACCACCTCTGCCATCCCTCGCCCTCGCCTTCACACAATTTTTAGTGTCGATCCTTCCTCACCCTCAGTTCACCGAATCAAATCCTTATGAGCTGAGGATAAGGACGCCCTCGTTAGGGTTTGACCTCGTGAGGATTCCCATGTCTGCACCCTTGTAGCCGACAGTTTAACCTCTTGTAGTTGTCTTATTCTTGATGGCTACATCCCTGGCATGCCCAGAAAAAAAGGGGCGATGAAGATTCACCTCGACGGTCGGCATTGCACATTTAGGGCACGTCATCAGCATATCTTGACAGCCCCATCGGCACACCAACGGAGCAAGAGCAGCCCCAGCCCTAATCGTTGCAATGATAACCTCCTCTCCTCGTTCGGTTATGAGGGGGGGGGGGGGTGAGGTAAGCGCACGGGTGAATCAGGACACATGCCCTTTTCCTTACAACAGATGCCAAGATTGGGAGAGCGGAGTGGGGATAAGATGGGAGGCTTGTGGCTGAGACACTCGATTTAGGGAATTAGGAAAATTTTATAGAGTATGAAGCGGTCAGTATATGGCATAATACAACTTCTTGTTGGGCTAGTTGGTGTCTATTCATTATAAATTAAAGGCGTCAAAACAACACTCACGCACGCAAGAAAAGAAGAACGGGACAGATGGCTGTTGATGAGCTGCCGTAAAACAGAATATGACTGAGTTTAAAAGTTCTATATAAAAACAGATCACCTCGTGCCAAGTGCGGGCATGCCAATTTACAGCCTATTACACTGTGCAAGCTGGTAGAGGTAATTCTAGTCATACGACTGTCGTGGTGGATTGAGCAGCATGGTTTCTACTACCAGCTCATACTGTATTCAGTCCATACATAGGCACAGAAGACGTGTTGGCTGTCTTGGTAGCAGCAGTTTTGTCATCTAGACGCAGCCGCAAAGTTATTACCCCTTTATCAATGAACGTTAAAAAGGCATACGACATCAGTTATGCTGCCATCCTGAATTTCACTGACATCCTTTATCTCCCGTTGGGAGTGCGCCGTTTATTCCACTTTTGGAACGCAAAATAATTTGGTTTGGTCGACAGGATTTAACATCCAAAATGACTTAGGCTATGAGAGATGTCGTAGTGACTGGCTCCGGAAATTGCGACCACCTGGGATTCCTTAACCCGCTCTGCCATCACACGGCACACGGGCACCTTGTTTTTCGCCTCCATCTAAAAACGACCGCCGCAACCGGAATTTTGATTCCGCGTCCTCGGGCACAGGAGGTAGAGTGCCTTAACCACTGCATTACCACACCAGGAGGAGAGAGGGAAGCAAAAATCTACGCTAGGCCTCAAAAGTGAAGTAGTCGAATCATTTTTTTCGCTACGCGGCGTGCCCTAGGGGTCAGTATTGTCACCGAAGTTATTAAGCGATAGTTGGTACAGCTCGTACGGACGAAAAGCTGTCGGAGTAGAAGTGTAGTAGTCCCCATAGCGTGTCCGAAATAATCATGGGCTACGTAATAAATATTATCACGGTAATTTGAGGTTCTATTAATTGATGCTTGATTGGGATATAATAGGCGATGAGGTTTTTTTATATAATTGCATGTAAATGATTATTTGAAAAACTAAAGAAATGAATAACAAAAAAAAAGAGGAAATGTAGTGCGAATGTGTCACACCGTTCACGCTTAAAAGCCAATGCTCAATGATGCTAATAAAGAAAATTTATAGAGTGTATATGACCAATTATTGACTGAAATATTTGAAAAATAAAAAGAAAGTTCAAATGTGTCAAAATATTCAAAATGAAGAGCCAATGCTTGATGGTAGTAAGAAAGTTCAGAGTGTGTAATTGGTCAATTCTTAATTGAAATGTTAAAAAAAAATGAAAAAGGCATTCAGAGCTGTCACACTGTGCTCATATTGGGAAGCCAGTGTTTACAGATGCAAAGCATCGGTGCATAATTCCCGAAACTCTGTTTTTGGAATACGCTATTAACATCACGGTGGGGACGGCTGACCAAGGCTCACTCAAGAGGCTGTCTTCGAATCAGCTTTAGATATACCTCTAATTATGCTTCATCTACCGGCCTTCAATATTCCGTGAGGGAAATGCATACACGTCGGTCGCCCAACGCCGGGGACATCGTAAATTTGCTACAAGTTTTATTCATCTCCGTCTATCAGGCACCCAGCTAGAGAAAACTTCCGAGCGCAAAAATTGTGTGGTTAATGATTCCCATGTCTGCGTTAGCGATTGCTTAGTGGTTGAAATGTATAACTGCGCGAATCAAAAAAAAAAAAAAAACAGGAATTAAGGAACGAAAAACGACAACATCAGCGCAGTGTTTTTGTCGTTTTTTGTTGCTTAATTCGTCCGTTTTTCTGTTTGATTCGCGCAGTTTTACCTTTTATTTTCAATGAACTAGCTAGCCCTCAAAAATGGTCTTCAATAGATCGCTTAACCTTTTTGGGAAAAAAAAAGCAAGCTATTAATTTCTCCTAAAGTGAGTGGCTGTGGCTCGTTTGTTGTGCACCAGTTGATGGGAGTGGTTCAGCAGCTACGCATTTTATTCAAGCACAGTATCACCATCTTACAGGAGTGTAATGGGATTACCTTGAAGCTGTGAACCTAGAGGTTATGATGACAATCACATGCCTTCTCTATATCACAGTGGTCGCAGGTTTGCAAGAGAATGCGCGGCTGAACACCTTCCATGAGTAGATCAGCCGTTGCATCGGCGTTTTGGCACTCGCTAACGTAAGGCCAGACTATCAAACTTCAAGCAAGGACTGCGGGCTTATGAAACTGAGCTCTTAAACCATCAACGCCAGTTCTTCCTCCCTGAAAGTTGTACTACTAAGGGACAAAAAGCCAACCGATAATCTCGGACCAGCGCCTGCCAACCGGAGAGAGAGAGAGAGAGAGAGAGAGAGATTTACTGAGGAGAAAGGAGGAGAGGTCGGCAGGCGGTACAGAGACCCTGGCCTGTCAACTCGGCATCGTCGCTGAATGAAAACATTCAAGGTTGTGCAGCAAGAACAGCTATCAATACTGCCCATGCAGACCTGGTTTTAAACAGATATGTAGGTTTCAACTTACGGAACCTCCCACAACATTTTGTGCGGCCACAACAAAAGGCACTAACCACTATACGATCACGGCTTCCTGGGAGGGACGTTTTTTTGTGTGTGCCCCGCCGCGGTGGTGCAGTGGTGAGACGCCTGACTACTGTGCCGGAGTTCCCGGGTTTGATCCCGACTGCCGGAGGTTACGTTTCGATGGAGGCGAAGCAAAGCGGTGTCCATATTCTGTGCAATGCCAGTGCCCGTTAAAGATCCCCAGGAGGTCGAAACTACTCCGCAGCCTTAAACTACGACACCCCTTTCTTTCCGCCTTCACTTCCACCTCCTTCCATTCTTTCACGGCGTGGTACAGGTGTCAGGTGTCCACAAAACAGGTGTTTCAGATACTGCGGCTTTCCTTTCCTGTGAGCCGATTATTATTATAATTTTTTTCTGCAGAGCTCGTTGCAGTTCTGGAGGCATTCTGCATCGTAGTCTCCGTAACTATGCCTCCTGCGGCGCCAACGATGTCGTCCACACTGGCGCCTTTCGAGGGGTTGCTCCCATGTATTAGCAATTGCGCAGAAATACATCCGGACAACCGCTGCATGAGGCAAGCATCCCGCAGTCAATACATATTGAATGGGTCCCACAGGACCCATTGCCTTCTCACAGCCATGCAGATTTAGGGACTGGCCTCGTAACCCGAGCTTCCTTATTGACTCGGTGTCCTAATTTGAACAGCATTACCCTCCTTTTATGAAGAAAAAAATATTCGGCGACTTATACGTGCTTTATCCCTCCGTGCGCAGTAAACCTCCGCGCGGTTTCGCATATTCAGGGGGTGTTGCCCATCTGAGGATCCGGGCAGGGGTTGCCATCACTCCTGCCATTACTCGGAACTGGCCTCAGTATCCAGCTCGCTTTTCTCAACTTGAGTTTCCGGTACGCAAATGCTGAAATAGTATAGTGGGCTATTACTGCTTGCTGCGGGACTATCACTGAAGCCTACAAAAATATGGCTCCTGGCAGAAGCGGGTCTTTCAATGCTCGATCCTGTTTCATATATTGTCTGGAGGCAGGGCCCACATCCCTGACTCGTGGACTCATAAAATCAGCTAATCTTGTTTAATCATTTCTTCATTTCTCCATTCTTCATACCCCCTTTATGTCCTAGGCAATAAATATTGCATATAAAAAGTGTGCGTATGAAAGAGCGTGCATGGCAAGCTGAAAAGGCAGGTGTCAATGATTTTAGCTTTGTCACGATGCATGCATTTTATCAAGCTCCATACAACGGCTTAAAACAAATTCCGGAGAATGGCAAGGATAGGCTTAATTCTAGGAGAGGCGTGGCTCTTGTTTTTCCTCTATATAATGCCGTGTCAGGTGAGTGGGATTTACATAGACAAGTCCTTCAAAGTAGAAATTAATCAGGCTCTTCGTTAAATAACCTGTGTCCACCCGATTTTCTTCACGACTGAAATAATTGGAAGATTATTTCAAGACGCAGAATATGTCGCGAAAGCACTCTGTCGTGCCTCTGACAATGAAAATATGCAGACGAGTAGAGGCACTGCCTTGTAGGCAATTAAAATGCCTACAAGGCCGCGACGAACGTAAAAAAATATTTAGGTTCAACAGTTTTTTTCGTAGCACCACATATAAAATATTCTGCAAGCGAATTCGTAGTATCTGAGGAGTAGCAAAATGTTCCATTATGAAAACACAAGAAGTAACCTCCAGCTCACCTTATCATGTTGAGAAAGAACTGTCATATACGACATGATTTCAAGATACACCAAAATATGCCGGACAAAGATTGCGTTCTTTGTGTCACCTTTCTACTTTTTTATAATCCCTCGAAATACAATTCTACTCTGTTTTGCCGCATCTAGTTTCCAGATGTACCACTTCTGACTTCTTTAATTTAAAACTGTACGGCACTAATCAGAAGTTTCCTGTGTGCTTGGCACTATACACACCGTCGGAAAGGCAGCTCGACATCTGGCAGTGCGACATCTGGCACACTGTCTTGTGCTGCACAGATACAAAGGCACTCTGCTAGCAAGAACGCCCACCTCATCCCTCAGGGCGCACATCGCGCACGTACGCATCCCTACGCTCAAGTTCCCAAGAACACACATCCACCTACGGGGAGGAGCAGTGACGCGGGGAACGAAATTATCCTCGGCCCAATTTAGCTGGCCTACGATAGTGCCCCGCGGCAGAAGTCGTCATCCTTGATCGTAAGAAAGGACGAGAAATGAGAAGAGGAAAACTTTGCCGCATGCTCACTTACCGGACGTACTTTACAACATTGTTGACAGTACAAACGACGACCTTGTCCAGTCCCCTCTCCTCCATTGTCGGCTCCTCCATCCATTCGTATTCGCTGGTTCTTTACCTTCATTTTCCTATCAAAAGAAAAAGCATGCAGAATGAGAGAAAGAGAACGGAAACGACTGAAAGAGAAACCGGAGAAAGAAAAATAGAAACAGGCCGCGAACGGCCAACGTAAGAACATATAAGCGAGCCGATGACGGTAGTAACTCTCAGCGGAGAGCGTGTGTGTTTGAGGCCTGCTTTATAGCTATTTGGGTGTTCACCGCATTCTTTTGTTCATTTAGTTCTTGCATTTGTTCTGAGCGTTTCATATCTGCCATATACTTCACTCCGGGGCAGCGCTAGAGCCGCAAACACCGGCCGTTTTAGAGGATATCGATTATTGATTTTTTTTTTTCCTTTCACTTCTGCGCTGCGAGGACGTGGACGTGCGCTACCATGCATTCGTCTTATTTTGCCTCACCCGCCAGGCTTCTTCTCAAGTCTTGGTTTGTACATAAAACCTGTGGCCGAAACAGTCGGTACGACCACTGCAACCGCTCAATCGGCCAGGGCGAGCGAAAAGATGCTCGTTCGACAAGGTGGGAAAGATCGCTTTGTCTAGAGCACAGATGGCCTTGCAAAAGGCATCGGTAGATGGCGTGGCGGCAGTGCTATGAGGTAAAGACGATAGTCTGAGATGTGCGGATACTTTTTGCCGACTGTGGCCGCCGCGGGAACGTGTCTCCTGACGTGTGTGCTTGTCGTCTTGTGCGGGGAAATGCCGTTAGTTGCACCGGCTTACGCGCGAGCATCTTTTCCAGCCGAACCTTATTGACTGGACCTGCGTTTTATGAGCCGACAAAAGAGTATTGCGGGGCATTTTCTTTTTTGTGCGAGTGTGTATAAATATGTATGGTGGATTAAAGCGTCGGAAGCTGCTGTTGCTGGTAGCGTCCGTGTGGACTTCCTTGGGTGCAGCAGGGTGGAATTGGCATAGAATAGGTTAGGACTACAACAGAAACTTCAGCTGACGAAAAGAGGCTTTACACCGGTGGTCCATTCGAAACATACTCCCTTGTGTAGCAGACCTGTCAGCAGGGCGGCGATGTCAGCAAACTGGTGTATAAAACCATGGAAAAAGGGACAGAACCCAGGAAACTGCGCAGCTCTTTGACAGCCTTGGGTGGTTTAAACGACTCGACTGCAGCTGTTTTCTGAGTACAAGGTTGTACCCCGTGCTCGTCAGCGAGATGTCCCAGCACCAATGCCTGGCGCTCGCCAAACCGGCACTTCTTGGAATTAAGGACGAGGTCAGCATTATGTAAACATTCAAAGACAATAGCTGAGCGTTCGTTATGTTCATTGAAGGTCCTTCCAAATATAACAATGTATCCAGGTAGCAAATACAAATGTCCCACTTCAAACCGCTCAACACCGTGTCCATAAATCTTTCGAAGATTGCGGGCGCACTGCAACGACCGAGCGGCATAACACTAAATACAAAACGTCTGTCCGGCGTGACAAATGCAGTTTTATTGTTATCATTAGGATGCCCAGTAAGCTGATCTTAGATCGACACACAAGAAGTAAAAGGCGGCAGAAAGGCAGTCAATGGCGTCAACTATACGAGGTAGTGCTTTTCATAAAGCGGAGCAGTGCTTAGAGGCCTTCACCGCATACGATCACCGTGGCTAGGGACCAAAAATCTTAATTTCGGTTAACGGGCGTCCATCTAGATGCTCCAGCGTTCGGCACAGAAAGACTATGAGTTTGCTGTTATGTTACGTGATGTGACTATGACGTGATGTGATGTGGCATGTCTGTGATGGGGCTACTAACTTCACCCATCCCTCTCTCACAGCTTTTATATCCACTCACCCCCCCTCCCCCAGTGCAGGGTAGCAAACCGGTTACCTTTAGGGGTTAACCTCAATGCCTTTCCTCCTCATCTTCCTCCTCGTCCTCCTCCTCCTATATGAGGTAGTGGGTATACATTCTTTTAAGTGATGGCGTTCGGACGGCGATAATCGACGCATAACCTCCACGTACCAACCTTCTTTCGCACTAGGGTTACAGGGCCGCCCAAGGACTCGAAGACTCCGGAATTACCCATTTGTGAAGCATGTACGGACCGTCCGGTGAAGTCCACAAGAGACGCCAGGACACATGGACTTCACCGGACGGTCTGTACAGGAATCAGATTGATTATATTCTTTGCCGGCAGAGATGGAGAAGCACTATACAAGCAGTAAAAAGAAGGCCTGTGGCCGATTGTGACACCGAGCATCTGCTTCTTGTTGCCAAATTTAAGCTTCGATTGGGGAAAACGAAGAAAACTAGAAGGCCTTTCAGGTACGATCTGGATCAAATTACATCAGAATACGCTGTGGAAATGAAAAATCGATTTCAAGAATTAGATCTAGAAGGCAGAGAGCCTGAAAAGATGTGGACTGACGTTCGTGATATAATACAAAAAGTTGGTACTAAGGTAGTTCCTAAGCAAAAGAAATGCAAGAAACCAAACTTGCCATCTGAAGAGGCTTTGCAAATGCCTGAGGAAACGAGTACGGCAAAATGTATGGGAAAAAAAGAAAGATATAAGGTTCTCAATGCGGATTTGCAGAAAAAAGCAAGAAAAAATAAGAATGTCTTCCTGAACATACAGTGCCAAGCAGTTGAGGATAACAGCCAATTGAGGAACACAAGAGCTGTGTATAAGAAAATCAAAGATATCAAAGGAAGCTTCTCTGCTAAGCTGGGCGTGATAAAGGACAAACGAGGCAGGGACATAACTGAAGCCTCAGAGATAAAGAAGGGGTGGCAGGAATACACACAAGAACTGTACAAGAAGGACCGGGATGTGCAAACTCAACATAAGACGGTTGTGATTACTGATCTCGAGCCGGGCATACTGAAGAGTAAAGTTGAATGGGCCTTAGCCAGCCTTGCTAAGAACAAAGCTAGAGGAATTGATGGCATTCCAGCTGAGTTGCTTCGAAACCTCAACCATGACGCTGTTAACGTTCTGTATACATTATATCAGCAAAATTGGACAACCCTGTAGTAGCCACAGGATTGAAGGAGGTCAGTTTACATTCCCATTCCAAGGAAAGGCAGTGCCAAAGATTGTTCCAACTACCGCACGATCGCGCTTATTTCGCATGCTAGCAAGGTGATGTTGAAAATCCTCCAAGGTAGGCTGCAGCAGTATGTGGATCGGGAGGTTCCGGACGTGCAAGCTGGGTTTCACAAGAGCAGAGGAACTAGAGACCAGATTGCCAACCTTCGCTGGATCAAGAAAAAAACAAGAGAGTTCCAGAAACCCATTTACTTCTGCTTTATTTATTGTGCGATAGCGTTTGACTGCGTAGATCAGAGCAGATTGTGACAAGCTCTCCAAGAGATGGGAGTTTCAATTCATCTCATCTGTCTCCTCAGGAACCTGTATGAAGGGCAAGAATCCACTGTCAGAACTGGGCATGGTCTTACTGATTGGTTTTCGATCGAGAAAGGAGTCGAGAAAGGAGTCGAGAAAGGAGTCGAGAAAGGAGTCGAGAAAGGAGTGAGACAAGGCTGCATACTCTCACCCTGCCTATCTAACCTATATGCTGAGTGCATCGTCAGTAAGGCCGGTCTGGACGATTCTTCAGCTGGAATGAAGATTGCTGGAAAATGTATCAACAACCTTAGATATGCGGATGATACCACTTGAATGGCAGAAAGTGAAGTGGAACACAAGACTTCTGATCCGCATACAGGAAGAGAGTGAGAGGTTTGGGCTTAAACAGAATATTAAAAAGACAAAGATCATGGCATCTTGCCCTATCAAGTCCTGGAGCATCAATGGACAAAAAGTGGAAGCTGTGACAGATTTTCTCTTCTTGGGCTCCATAATTACCCCGGAAGGAGACTGCAGCCATGAAATTAGGAGACGCCTGCTTCTGGAAAAGAGAGCCATGGCTAGCCTTGGGCGCCTAGTAAAGAGCAGAGACATTAGACTGCCAACCAAGATCCGCATAACTCGTCCTATGGTCATTCCAGTTGTGATGTATGGATGCGACAGTTCGACTGTGAAGAAGGCGACCACCGAAGAATTGACGCGTTTGAAATGTGGTGCTGGCGGAGACTCTTGAGAGTTCCTTGGACTGCCAGAAGATCAAATCAGTCGATATTGTCAACCATAAACCCTGACTGCTCATTGGAGGGTCAAATTCTAAAGTTAAAGCTCAGCTACTTTGGTCATTTGAGGAGAAGAGAGGAGTCGGTGAAGAAAGATTTGATGTTGGGAAAGGTTGAGGGTCATCGGAGAAGGGGTAGGCAGCGAACGCGGTGGTGAGATGGCATCCTTGAGGAGCTGCAGATGAAGTTATGTGATGTTAGGAAGATAGTGAGAAACCGGAATGCGTGGCGTGATATGGTCTAAAGGGTCACGAAGAGTCGGAAGCGACTGAATGACTGATCTGATGCATTTTTGGACTTGTTCGTTGATCATCTTGTACTCGGATGCTGACACTCGATAGTTGTTCTGGCGGATCGGGCTGGCGGTAAGAGCCGGTGTCTATGGCGTAACGAGTGTGAGACTCAGGGTTAGAAGGCGGTCATGTGGGCAAGGCGAAGTCGAAAACAGAATAATATTTGAGCAGAAGGTCCACCATGGCCTTGCGCTGAGGTGTATTGAGGCTGATGTTCAGCATGCGAGTCATTGTGGATGTTGCTGCCGGAGCCTTCGGAATAGGGTCGGCTCGAGAGACTTCGACTGATGCCAACGCGAAGGGCATACCGTGGCCACAGGGGGCAAGTTTCAGCCAACTGGTATAACGATGGATTTGGTGGAGAAAATAATTGTTCACAACCAGGCGTGGCCGTTCACCACAGAGACCAGACAATGAGGTACAAGGATATTCTTCTTCAAACACGCTGAATGAAGAGGTTGTACTACAGCCTGCGGGTCACTCCTGCGATTCGATGAGGAAACTGCGACGTACACTGCAGTCCACGATGGCACGGCTGTATCTGGGACACGTTAAACAGAATTTTCGCAGCGCGCAAACTTTCCACGAGACCAGACACAAAGGTGTGGTTTAGGGGCACACTGAGACATCACTTTGCGCCATAGCAACCGTTTAAATTTTAAACTCATAACTGAAACAATTTCCCCGGTATCGTCAAGAGCCGAAGTAGAAAAAACATGTACGGACACGTTAACTTTGTTCGATAGAATTAAAACAGCTGGGGGAGATAGATCGGTACTCAGCAGAAGTCCAGCGACCTCACCTCCATCGGTCGCGCTGGCTAGTTTTCCAGATGAGGTGATAAGGAGCGCCTTCGCGATGACGGCGATCGGCGTGTTCAGGATAACGGAGGAGGTGTCATGCTGCGATCTGACGCAGGAGAAGGGTTACACAAGTTGGCGTGACAGTGGTGCCAGCGTTCCAGTGGGTTGAAAGGCTGCCCGTTGGGAAGAGGCTGATGGGCGGGAACGTTGAGTGTAGATCGTGGAACCATAGCGAAGCGAGCGGTGGAGATAGCAAAACCGCGAGATATGGCCAGTATTACCACACCTATAGTGCACCAAAGGCCGACGAACAGAAGGCGGCCTCGGAAAAACATCGACGGTGTTGAGGCCTGTAGGAAAGACATCACGTCGTACTTCTTCCTCGTAGATGACAGGCGGCGGCGAACTAGAGCGCATAGGTGGTTGGTTCGCGCAGCGATCTACGGATGTGGTGCCGTCGGAACTGTCGAAAGAGCTGCGGCACCGGCTGCCCCCCGTAATCCGCTGCATTGACAGACAAATGTTGAGGCGAAGCCTTCAGGTACGCTTATGGCTGCTCGCTGGAACGGAAAGTTAGATCCTGCCAGCGGGCTAACTTGTTACTTACAATACGACGAATTGTAGCAGCAAGATCGCTAGCAGAAGTGGAGGCAATAACTGTCACCATTGGTACAGTAGGCCAGTGACCAAATTTAGGCGTATATCGCAGCATCTTAGGGTTCTCAAACGTGCGGCACCGTTCAATTGCGTTCGAGGCCGATGCCAGGTTTTTCCTTGCTGATCAGATAGATATAGACATCTTCGGCAAAACCTTTCAGTAGGTGGCCCACCTTGTCCTCGTCGGACATGTCAGGAGAGACAACTTTGCATAGCTTTAGCACCGCCTCGATATATTGAGTTCTGGTCTCCCCAAGAAGCTGTGCCCGTTGAGCCAAAGTTAGCTCAGCTAACTTCTTTTTCGCGGTGGAGTCACCAAAACCTTCGGACAGTTCTTTTACAAAGCGTGCCCAGGATGTAAGAACGTCTTCGTGGTTCTCATACCATACCAAGTAAGAGCCGTGTCTGTGAGCCCAAATACTACATTGGCACGCTGTGCGCTCGCGTCCCACTTGCTATGCCGACTGATCCGTTGGTTGTGCGTCAGCCATTCGCTCATATAATCTCCTACGATACCTGCAAACGAGCGGAGCTCGCGGTAATGAGGCTAGAAGGAGCTCGATGCTGACCTGGGCGCGGAGTCTCAACTGCGTCGAGGGCCGAGAGGTAGAACCGTTGTTTGATGAGGTCTACCCTGCACCTCCACCAAGTGTTATGCTCGAAGGCCTTCAAGAAGATTGGGGTGTCAGAGACTCATTGTCAGCTACTAGTCTGTCATACTGTGCGCGCGCCCTACCAATAAACATTTGTTCTCCTCCACAGCACCTAGCGCGCTATCTTCTTCGCGGCCGTTACAATATACAGGACGTATGCGTCGACGCAGAGTACGCCGTCCCTCCCCATTTTCCCAATCCTCCCCACGCTCCACTGTGGCGCAGTCTTACGGATAAAGAAGGCAGTATTTTATCTACTCTTACTTTTTCTTTTCTACCCCTAAAATGAAAGTTCTAATGCGAGAAGCTCCAATGACAGATGAAGCACGTACGGGTTTTTCGTTTCCGCTTCACTAGAAACCAGTGACGAGACCATGGCTTAATGATCACCTGCTCTGTTTCTCACATTAAAGCCAAGCACTGTGAGCAAGCGTACTCTTGCGCATAATCAGGTGAGGAAACACTAATATGAAGCGAAAATAAAGAATGAACAGAAGGCATCGAAGCAGAATCTTTCTGGCCGGCACATCATTCACTCTTTGCCATTACTCAAATGCCGGCAAAAGAAAAACAAATTGGCGATTCGGCGAGGTAATGGAGAGTATTAATATCTCACAAGCTGCTAAGCGGCAAATCGTACGTAGCTTAAGAAAAAACTAAAAAGCTGCACGCCTTCCTCTTCCATTACTTTTTTTTTTTATTTCACTTGAATTTTTCCTATAGCTCGTTAACGCGCGTTCTGTGTGCACGCCCGTTTCCACCAGCCTGTATCGATAAAGGTGCACGGCACACGCTTGCTCAGCGTCGGCGGCAACAGCAGACTCCCTATCATTATCCATGAGCTACAGCTAAGAGAGCAACGCTTGGTGCAACGACTGTTGAAAAGCCACCTTCATTTTTCTTCCTCGCCCAATGGTTACCCGCCAGAGCTGTGTCTGAAAGCGCCCAGATACGCACGTGTACATCGATCCTTCGTTGCATTTCTCGAATGCTTAGGGAAAGTAGCCAGCGGGTTCATTTGATTCTCTTTGTTCCGCTCTGTCCTTCCTATTCAATCGCTAATCTTTCATTTTTTGTGTGACTTTTGTGCTTGGGATGCTTCCCACGTTTCAGTCCTTGTGCCGCCGCTCTCCTCCAGAGCACGTATTGTTCCTTCGAGTATCAGACGTTTGCCTCTAGCCCCCTTTTTCTTTACCAGAGTGCCCCGATCTGCTAATTTCAGCTTTTCATTTTTCTTTCAGTGTAACTCTAAAACAGATACGAGTGGCGACCCTCCCTTTCTGAATGATACGCATTTTCGCTTTGTTGGTCGTTATCAATCTATGCCCTTTACGTTTTTTTTTTTGTTTCTCCACCTTATCATTGCCAGAAAAATCTGTGTTCCGCGCAGTCGTCAGCTCAAAGTCGCTTCATTTTCTTGTTGGCGCGGGCTCTTATTCTTCACGCTTCCTAAACGTTCTGACAAAAAACAAGCTTTTTGTCACTTATTTTGCCTTTCTAGCCACAAAAATACGCTGAAAGCTTCCCTTTTCCCTAGGCTTTTTCTTATTCATCATGCCTTCTTTGTTATCGTATTCAGAGACATTCCTACGGTAAGTCCGGATGCAATTGTCAAGGCTCAGCCGCGCCATTACTTGTCTCTTTTTTTATTTTTTTTTTCAAAAAGCCGCATTCCTTGTGGTCCATGCGTAGTTGTATTACGTCCTTTGCAGTAAAACTCGTTGCTCCTATATACCTATTCGATTGCTGAGAAGCAAAGTTTCGTCTCTATTCAAAGCACACGATGAGCGAATACATAATTAGAATGCTGTATTTCCCTAAGCATTCGGATTTTTTCACCATGCAGAACTGATAATTTTGCTGTGCATTGTAAAGCAAACGAAAATCATTCACCTTTGTGGATGCAACCAAGGGCATTTATTGGATGCTGGCGCCGGGAAGGGCGACTACACATTGTTTTTTTCTGTGTCGCGCATCTACTTAATTGCGCTGGTGACATCGAGACGAACCCAGCCTCGGATAAGTCTGACCAAATAATTACTCTCGTTACAGAACTCGCACTGGCAAATCAAACATTCCAAAACGATATGTCTAGCAAGATTAAAGATACTCAAATAAAAGTAACCTACATCAAAAGACAGCTTCCCAAAACAGAAGACAAGCTCGAGGTTGTGTATAACTTGCACGACCACATCACCCTTGTAAATGCTACACTTCAAGCATCGAATGCATAACTTAAAACAAATTAAAAGCAACAGGCCGAGCAAACAAGGATAACAATTGGTGATTTGAATACCCGAATTCTGGGCAACAGTCTTATCGTTAAGGATTTGGTTAGGTTTATGGGGTTGAATGTCCCAAACTGACTGCGGCCATGAAAGACGCTGTAGTGGAGGGCTCCGGAAATTTCGAATACCTGGAGTTTTTTAAAGTGCACTGACATCGCACAGCACATGGGCGCCTTGCTTTTCACGCCTAGCTCTTCCCTGACATCAGGCTATTGTTGTGCAAACTCTGTAGAGCGTGCTTTGCCTGTAAAACAAAACTGTAGTGCGGGGAAGTCAAGAATAAAAATAGATATTTGATGAGGTAGCGTTTTTCTTTTTTTTTTTTTTGGTGCATTTACACTGCCATTCAGTTTTTCGACAATGATTGCCTCCTTTATAGGTGCTTGAATACGGCCACAGAAGCGAACTCTATACAACCAGATTAAAAAAATAAAATTAATGGGGTGCAGATGAACCCACTCAGTTGCAGAAATGCAAGGGCATCGCGAGTTCCCTGCACAGTTTTGTTATGAGTTCTGCGTTTTGTTACTCAGTCTCGTCGCTAATTTGCCGTTTCTATTCGTCAAATTGGAACGAGGTCAAGTTCTGGGGGCGAAAGCAGAAATATTATTGGTGGCCCACAGAAATTTAAAAGCTAAGTTTGAATTTGACCATACTCATAGTAAGTTAGGCACCAAGTTTAGTCATATTCGGACGAAGTCAAATATATGGGGTTCAGGGGGGTAAACATTTGGGCGGTATTCTTTGAAAATACTATGTCACCAATGCGTTGGCGGCCTTATTCAAATTAGTTAAGAAAGAAATGTAGGCGAATTCGGAAGAAGTCAAATTTTGGGGACCCGGGGGCGAGAGGTTCGGGGCACGACCAATACAAATTTGAAGCTCAGCATTGAGTTTGCCATACTCCAGTTGGATTGAATCGCAAATTTGGTAGTTATATTAGATGCCAAATTTGGTTTTATTATAGTGATTAGCCATGCAGTGGAATAATGACCCTTTATGCGGATAAGCCGTGATGACCGGCTCCGTCTAAACACTCTGCCGATGCAAGCCGACATACTGCCGATGCGCTGTGGTGAAGCCCCTCATGAGCAAAGGAATGCTTTCGCATTAACACTAGGTAAGTGGTGCCGCACTAATTCCGACCCAACAACCCGCGTTTCCTGCCACTGATGTTAAAATTTGCTACACCCCGACATGTTCCAAACGGATGTTATATTTATCGGAAACTAGGTATCGTCCATAAATTGCGATGACGCAAAATTTCGTAAAACCATAGTTATTGGATTCATGTTACTCACATATTTAAAATTGCTATGCGAGTTTGCGGCTACTTTTGGCTAAGTATAAATAACTGTTCCCTAAATTACTATAAGCAAATAAAACCGTCACCCGACTGATGTAAGAATACGCGCCCGCCATCTGAAAAATCGCAGTGTAGCCAAAGCTTCTTAACTAATTCCGAGCTGTGCATGCCATATTAGTTAATCTGACCACTCAGACAAGCACACTTGTCGAAACTTTGGCTCGACCTGCTAACTGAGGCGTAACACCTTTCCCCTTGTTCAGTGTTCCTTCATGTCAGATTTCTCAAGAGTTATATACCTTCAGAATATTGTAGGGCGGCCTAACCTACAGACGAGCTACACAATTGTCTCTGTGTTTATTGTTACGATACACTGTTTATTCTAATAATTACGTCATCGAACGAGCTCATCGTATTTCAGCATGCATAGTCGAGAAAACAAGTATCTGATCCACACCCCTCCCTTTCGCTCTGTCTCTAAGCTCAAAACCGCACAGCAGTGCATACGGGGGCGAAATAGATAACGCACTCTTGGTGCCAAGACTGTCGTAGTCTGCCGTCTCATTAGAATTGTGCACACTGCCATATGGCAGCCTATTTACCTCCAATTCGGACCGGAACCAAAGTTAACTACGTTTTTTACAGAACATCTCATCACTGGAACAATCTTCAGAGAAGCGCTACCAACCTCAAATTCTAAATCAAATTAAGCCAGCCATCGAGAAGCTTACCTACTGACACCATATTCGCAACCACTCCGTCTACAGCGCTCATGATGTATGCCAAGTAAATAAATAAACAAACAAATATTTAAGTAAATAAATAAAAATAGGTAAATAAATAAATAACCCGGTTCTAAGTACTGCTTATCTGCAGAAATACTGTTGAAAAAAAAACAGAATTTAGGTCTAAGACAACAAATTCTGCAACAAAGGTGCGTTCAAACATGTTCAAATTATTCTGAATATGATTTGTTAGTACATTGTTTACAGATAAATCCTTCAATGCCCATTCACTGGGGGGATGTCTTCTTTGGTGGCAGCAGTGTAGCAGATCACATGGATTCCATCCCCTGCTTCGTGCGCTTTTAGTCGCTTTCATGTGGGACGCGGTCTCATATCTTCATCACATGATTACGCGTAGTTCCTCTCGCATTCAGACAACCACCGCGTGCCCACACGCCGTACACAAAAGCTTTTGTCATCGGATGCGGCTGATGGTCGCCAGACTACGTCAGATGTACTGAACCCTTGGTAGCGCGCTTCGTGTGCATCCTTCTCAGGCGTCATGAACGCTTCTAAGTAAAGGCGTTGTAGAGTGGAGACTCGGGCAGTCTCCACCCTACTGCGCAGGCTGAGGCATCTACTCCAGATATTTTGTTTTGAATCACTTCTTGGGTTTACAAAATAGAACCGGCAGTGGCTGTACCTGAACTCTTTTTCATGTTTTTGTGTCTCCATTTTACAGGTCCGTTTTCTGTTCAAGTAGTATTTATTTCAGTTGATCAATTTAGGTGGTGGTAGTGGGGAATACCTGGCTTTGGAAGAAGTGGCGTTAACCTTACCACCGCACACCCCGAATCGAAAAACACCGTAAAAGATTGCTGGATGGCTTGGAGGAACCACATCCACGCCAGAATTATGCTTCTAGCTTACAAAAGTTTGTATGAGTGTAGGAGCTAGCTACACGAAAGAGGGAAAAGAGGGTGGTATGAGTGCAAGGTCGACAAGGAGTTGAAGGGAATGAGCGCGCACATGTTTCGGTCCGAGTTTTTCTTCGCCGGAATCTTTCTGTGCCCTCTCTTGCAGAGTAGACTCTTCCTTTCAGTTGACAACATATTCCGAGATCCTACATCATTTGCGTCTTGAAAGACAGACATACCCGAGTCCCCTTAAGGGTTTTAATAACTCAAAAGAGTGCTACCTTTGAAAGCTACAAACTTGTTCTCTAATAATCCGGCGACGCTTCAAGTCACTGACCTTGATTCTTAAGAGAGTTAAGTTCTAAACTTGCAAAATGAGCTGTGTAGAAGATGTGACTGTAAGTGACTACGGGACCTGCTCGTGCACATGCCTCGTACTACTCCAGTCGTCAACGCTTGGGTCACGCGCTCATCACGCCTAGCTGTACCCTCACATCAGTGTAATGCTGTGCAAATCCTGTAGAGCGTGCTTTGTCTGTGAGACAGCACTGTAGTGTGGAGAAGCCAAGAATAACAATAAATAATTTGTGAGGTGGTGTTTTTTTTTTTCCTGCATTTACACTGTCATTGAATTTTTCGGCAATAAATACCTCATTTATAGGTGCTTGAATACGGCAACTGCAGCTGGCTATGTGCAACCAGGTTAAAAAAAAAAAATTACAGGGTGTAATTCAGTCCGCTCAGTTGCAGAAATGAAAGGGCATCGCGAGTTGCCTGCACCGTTTCGTTTTGAGTTCTGCGTTTCGTTACTCAGTCTCGTCGCTTAGTTGCCGTTTCTATTCGTCAAATTGGAACGAGATCAAGTTCTGGTAGCGAAAGCACCAAAAATATTGGTGGCTCTTATACATTTGAATGCTAGCTTTGAATTTGACCATACTTATAGTAAGTTCATCATCATCATCATCATCATCATCAGCCTGATTATACCCACTGCAGGTCGAAGGCCTCTCCCATATTTCTCCACTTAACCCGGTTCTGTGCTAGCTGCATCCACTTGATCCCTGCGAACTTCTTAATCTCATCCGCCCACCTAACTTTCTGTCACCCCCTGCTACGCTTTCCTTCCCTTGGAATCCAGTTTGTTACCCTCAGCGACCATCGGTTATCCTCTCTTCGCACTACATGTCCTGCCCATGTCCATTTCTTCTTCTTAATGTCTACTAGAATGTCAGTAACTTGAGTTATTTCTCTGACCCACTCTGCACGCTTTCTATCTCTTAATGTTACCCCTACCATTTTTCGTTCCATAGCCCTCTGGGTTGTCCTCAACTTAAGTAGAACTCTCTTGGTAACCCTCCACGTTTCAGCCCCATAGGTGAGTATAGGTAAGATGCAACTGTTGTATACTTTCCTCTTGAGCGATACCGGTAAGCTGGTAGTCATAATCTGCGAGTGCTTGCCAAATGCACTCCATCCCAATCTTCTTGTTATTTCCTTTTCATGGACCGGATCTGCGGTTACTACCTGTCCTAAGTAGACATATTCGCCTACTACTTCCAGTATTTCGCTACCTGATGTAAACTGCTGTTCCTTCCCGAGGCTGTTGAACATTACCTTAGTATTCTGCATATTGATTTTCAAGCCTACCTTTCTACTTTTCCTGTCTAGGTCATCAATCATTATTTGCAGTTCATCACCCGAGTTTCTTAGCAAGGCAATGTCATCAGCAAATCGCACATTACTGAGGTATTCTCCATCTACCCTTATCCCTAACTGCTCCCATTCCAAGTCTCTGAATACTTCCTCTAAACAAGCTGTGAATAGTACCGGGGAGATTGTGTCTCCTTGCCGAACACCTTTCTTTATGAGAATTTTGTTACTTTCTTTATGCAGAACTATGGTTGCTGTGCAGCCACTATATATATCTTCCAGCACTTTCACGTACGGCTCGTCTACCCCCTGATTTCTCAATGCCTGCATCACCGCCGAGGTTTCAACTGAGTCAAATGCTTTTTCGTAATCAATGAATGCTATGTATAAGGGCTGGTTATATTCCGAGCATTTTTCTATCACCTGATTGATGGTATGAATATGATCGATAGTAGAGTAGCGTTTCCGAAACCCTGCTTGAACCTTTGCTTGATTGCTGTCTAAGGTTGTCCTGATTCTATTAGCGATTACCTTAGTAAATACCTTATACGTAACAGACAGTAAGCTGATTGCTCTGTAATTTGTAACGTCCTTACAGTCCCCTTTCTTGTGAATGAGGATAATGTTTGCATCCTTCCATGGTTCCGGTACCATCGATGACACCAGGCACTGCGTATATAGGGTGGCCAGTTCTTCTAGCACGATATCCCCCCCGTCCTTCAGTAAATCTGTAGTTATCTGATCCTCTCCAGCTGATTTCCCCCTTTTCTTAGTTTCTAGTGCTTTATTGACCTCGTCCTTCGTCACTGGTGGAACGTCTGACTGTTTTTCCCTACCGCCAATCTCATTACGGTCCTGACTACTTTGGCTACTGTAGAGATCTGTATAGAACTCCTCGGCTACTTTGACTATCTTTTCTATATTAGTGATGACGTTTCCCGCGTTGTGCCTTATCGCATACATCTGGTTTTTGCCTATGCCCAATTTCTTCTTTTCCGCTTTAAGGCTTCCCCCGTTCTTTACAGCATGCTCAATTTTCTCCATGTTATACTTGCTTATATCGGCCACCTTGCGCTTATTGATTAGCTTTGATATCTTGGCCAATTCGATCTAGTCTGTTGAATTGGAAGCTTTCATACTCTGCCGTTTCTTAATCAAATCTTTCGTCTCCTTAGACAGCTTACCGGAATCCTCTCTAACTATCCTACCGCCTACTTCTACCGTGCACTCAATAATGATATTTGTGAAATTATAGTTCCTTGCTCCATAGTAAGTTAGGCACCAATTTTAGTCAAATTTGGACAAAGTCAAATTTATGGGGTCCAGGGCGGAGAAATTTTGGACGGCGCTCTTCCAAATATCACCTTTATTATGTTAGGATTTCAGTGATATATCAAAGTATCGACGATACAGTACCGTTTATCTGCATCGAAACTCGATTTCGATCCTGTATCTTGTATCGGTATCGGAAATACAATATTTCAGTGTATCGAGTATCGGTATCGAAGATACTTTTTCGAAGTATCTTGCCCGGCCCTGCTTGTTGATTGCCATATATAATTACTAGGTAATCAGCGCAACACAAGCACGCCCAAGAAAGGGGACACAACGAGCGAGCGCTTCGTGGGGGCGCTCGTTGTGTCCTGTTTCTTGTGCGTGTTTGTGGTGCGCTGAATACCCTGTAATTATGTGTGACCTGGATTCTTTGTCGGCGCAGTGCAATTGTGGCGAGAAGACCGGCTTCTACCACATTAGATTTCATTGTCCAAATAGCACTATTGACGTAATAAATCAAACGTGGGAGAGATATGGGAGGCGAGTCAGTGCAGCTCGAACCGTGAGGATTAACGAGACATCGTCAAAAGAGCGCGGACAGCGCCTTTCAGCAATGGTGTCCCGCACTAGAAACCTAATCAGCCTTCTCCTCTCCTGAACTGTTGTTGTTCTCAATAAACGTTTTCATCGTCATCATATAGCAAAAACGTGGAAATCTAGCGATACAGTTTAGCTACAATCTCTCTTCAACGTGCCTTTAAGGAAGAAGGGGGCACCGCAGAGGCGTGGTGTGTGATGTGCAATCATAGCGCTGCTCTCCTAAATCACAGTAGGGCTGCTATACGCGTAGACGTAGCTGTGGGCTCGCGGACCTCATAGCAGGGCAATGGCAGCGCTGCCAAAATGCGGTCGTGTAACTACCAAAGCGGAAGCACAACGCCATCGTCGACAAGATAGAGCTTTTAGAGCCACTTGGATACTGGACTTTCGCATTTCAGGTAAAGTATTTAAGCGAAGTTCAGAGATAAGCTGCAGCACAGAGGCTGGACGTGTGACGAATTATTTCCTGAGATTATTTTACCTACTGATGATTTCAGGATTTATAAGCCTGGTCATTATATTTTCATGAATTTCACCAGCTTTAGGCTTCTTTCCTTTACCTAAGAGCGACATAAAGGAGTGCTGCCATACTGAGATCACGCATGGTGCGGCAAAACACCTCTAGCATCCCTTACCACGGAGAAGCTGCACTATTAGCAGAGTGGCATGACACCAGCTACAATGAAAAGCGAGCGCCAGAATGAAGTACCCGAACCATCGTCATACTATTGCAAAGGCAATCTAGCTGCCGGTTACGACCAGGGATCAACTTACCAGCGTTGTTTATTGACGAGGAGCCCGCGTTTGGGCGCTTCCTTAGTCTATTCGCAACCGCATCTCTTGGGTCTTGGCTGCGATGTGAGCGCCGGTGCTATCCCGCACATTGTATGAGTGTAAAGCGTCTGCCCTCTTCGTCAAGCGCGCTCCCACAGCATCTTGACGAACCGTGTTGGCCTAAAGAGGGCAAGCATGCGCGAGGCAGTGGGAATAATTTCATTAGGGGTGCACCCAGGAATTTTCCCCTATTGCGCGTTCTAACGAGACTAGTGCGTCTACAACCCATGAGACCAACGCATTCAACGACTCGCCATGCTGGCGTCCAGTGTAAACGAGGCGCTCTAAGCTACGTCCGCTTGATTTCCGCACGGAGAGTTTTTTCATATCGACGCGAAACTGTCTGATAGCGACCCCTGTCTGCCGCATCGCATCCTTCGCCCTTTCCCTTTAGTGCGTTCACACCAATTTTCTCGCTCGCTCTCTTTCTATCTCTAATTGCTGCACGTATTTAGAGCCTACACTAACACGTAGGAGATAACGGATTGCTCCAACAGCCTTTAACTGAGTCCGATGCTGCGTTAAGCTAAGCGCTCGTTACCAAGGAAAAAAAGAAGTGGAGGTAGCAAGGGGTGGGGGGGGGGGGAGGAGTGCGTCTTGGGGCCGCAGTATATCTTAATGGAAGCGCTTTATGAATGGCCTCAACGTGAGCACTCAGCGCAAGCACGTGCGTGTACTTTCTAGCGTTCCTAATTCCGAAATGCCGGAAACGCCATGCGTTCGAGCGTGGTCTCCTGAAGGAAGAAAAATGAGAGGATCACGCTACTGTTGCTACCAACGCATTTTCGCTGTTATGCAGTGGCTTTAGTTATTAATAAATGCATGTATCCGATGAAGAACTGCGTGTTATTAGGAAGCAATGCGGATACGATAGAGCTAGAATAATACGAGAAAATTTGTAGCTTGCTTTCACGGAGTAGTAACCCGTGAAATTCTGTACGCACGGAGAAAAACGCTTAAATATAAGGATACCTGGCTACGTTCTGTCGTGCAAAGAAATTAGTTTCCTGTATATGTGAGCAAAGACTAGCCTAGAATTTCTGAGTCAACATAAGTAAAGTGAAGTCGTTAAGACATAAATGTGAAATATCAACGTAACTAGGCGAAGAGCGATTGATAACCCACAGCTGTGAGCCAAGAGGAACGAGAATGAGTTTCTTGGCACAGTTGTAATAAAGCGGCGCCACCGTAGCATCAAAAGTCTCGGAAGCAGGACTGGGGCACAACACAGGGACAACACAATAGAAAGGGCTAGTGCTTTGTTTTCCTCGGATAGGAAAAAACACTTGCTCTGGGGACTCCTCTAAAAGCCTAGACAGAAGAGAATCGTCATTGTAGAGTTCTCCTGTGCGACAGACCACCGTAGTACCACACATTAGCAAGAAAACCATACTGAGAATTATAACATGTGTGCATCGCGAAAGCACTTCAAACTCCGCTGTGAATATCGTTCCGCCAAGGCACACCGCAGCACTGCACATTCCCAAAGGCCACAACCACTCACCACCCGCACCATGAAAATTCACATTTCTGCCCCATAAAACACAACTTGGCGACCTAAGCGCTTCTTAAACGATAAGCGCATAATACAAATGTATGCCCCCATATCCACTAAAGCCGTTGTCGCCACACCATCAGCAAGTACAGAAACAGTGTTATTTAACATTATAGCACATGGCGGAGTTTCTACAGGCAGCGCAATGTCTCCAGTGGCATCATCTTCAGCGGCCCGCTATTTTTCCGGTGCAGACGATACAGACCACCGCCGTGGCAGTGGTGAAAAAAAGCAGCGTGCCGAAGAAGCAGACAGTGGTGAGAAGCTGCAGCCGGAAAAAAGAGAGTGAACACGTAGCCCATTGGTCTGTGGAAAATCGTATGAAGATGGGGGTCATTATCAAGAAGAAACGTAGAAACGTTTGCGTGGCTCAGCTTGGTTGACGGGGCGACTGTAACGGGTCAGTTGGCGACTGCGGCAGTAACGAACAATATATGTGCCCCACAATTCTACAACGGCGGCTGACAGGGGCTGTGTCGCGAAGACCTTGTTCTGTGGAAGGCTCCAAGAAGGCAGGGGCCTTTGACAGTCAAAAGCATCTGCTGGTCTTAGGGTTGGATTCCGGAAAGATCGGGTAGGTGGTGGTTGCGGACGGTACTCATAACGCGGGTCTTAGTACTGCGAGTAGTGAGCCGGGTGTAAGTCGTAGCGAGACGGATGCTTACAGCAATCGACCCATGCCGTTACGCTGTATGCGTCAGTGTGTGCCATATTGAAGGAGTTCATCTCAAGCATCAAGAGGAGCACGGCGAGAGCCTCTTGAAGAATGGCAACGTCGGCAGGCACGGGTGATGAACACCGTGCAGACGGCTCGAATCGCCCTTGTTCCTCGCGACCTATTTGTCATAACGTCAATGTCAAATCCGCGCAGCTATTTTCAGTGCTAGCTTCAGCTGGAGCGTTGCCTAGCCGCCCAAATTTTGACCTTATGCGACTAGTCTTCAGTGTCCCGAAAATGCTAATGTGGCGATGTGGCGAATGAGGTCAGAGACGGCGTATAGGTCATAGTTTTCTATCAAGAAATTGTAAAAATCATCAGCGATGCCTTTCAGCAAATGTCCTACTTTATCTTTCTCGGTTATCTGAGCATTTGTTGGTTTACTGAACCTCAAGTCCTCCATTATATAAGTTGTTCATGTTTCCCCCTGTAGCTGAGCAATGTGTGCGGGTAGATGTTCAACGCGTTTTTTCCGCTTAAGGCAGTCGCCAGAGAACAGGCGCGATTCGGTGCCAAAATCCGCCCAGGTTGTCAGAGAGTCCTCATGGTTTTCGAACCATACTAAGGCTGTATTTGTCAGAAAGAAAATATGTTGGCAATCTGAGCGGCGGCGTCCAATCAGGTGTAGCGACTCAGCCGTCGGTAATAGGTCGTACGTAGAAGGTAGTAGGTAGTAGGTAGTAGGTAGTAGTAGGTCACCCGTCAACGTCTTCGCCCGCCGCTTTTGCGAAAGTCCGGGGCTCCCACAAGTGTTGCGAGGAACCAGTTCCTGCGCCCGCAGGCCGGTCTCCAGCCTTGATTACAGTGTCACCTTGGGCTGCTGGCGGGTGATCGGCAGGTAACACAGCATTGGTCAGTGGTTCACGGCCCGCGAGTTTACGCCTCCTACCATGCTTCAGTTCTAGCTGCGCTTAGTCTAGTGCCCAGGTTCTTCACCCCGCACCTCCACTACACTGTCATGCCCTTAACGTGACCACGGAGACCTTCTGGCAGGTTTGACCGGCCTGGTCCACACAGCCAGTTGACAGCGACACAGGCACCACAAGAAAAGGTCCAACGAAGCACGCAATCACCGGTCTCTCTCCTTCCTTCCTTTTCTTTGCTCTCCCTGACCCTTCTTTCTCTCCGTAACAATATAACGTTTCTTGAGTTTTCAGCTTTCTGATTTTCCTTCGATTTGTGCACCGTATTCTCCCAGTGTGAGTACGTTTTTTTTTTGTTTCAAGTATGGCACGACGTACAAGTGCCCAACAAGCTTTCACTTTTCTATTAAACATTAATTCTTGTCTGAAGAGCTCAACAGCGAAGGAAAGCAAACTTCTCAAAGCAACAAACAAATTTCAACAAGAAAAGCTGAACACTTATTATTAGTAGGATTTTTTAAACAGAGAAGTGTGAAATACAAATAAAAACAGTAGGCACATTCGATCGGCCCACTGAAACCTGCCTCACAGGGAAATACTGAATACTCGAAAGATTGCTCTTCCGGTCGCAGCATAAAGTGGTGAAATGTGGCTAGTTTCGTAGGACGTTGACAATTAATCCAATTTTGCTATATGAAGAGCGAGCGCATAACGAGTCGTCAACACGCGACTCCCATAGACTCGAACACCGAAGATTTTCACAGCATTGTGGTAAATTTCGAACACGGCAGACAGGCAGCATTATAGTCAATAGCAACACCTCACGTTTTCATAAACCAAAACAGTAATGCAGCGCCCATAAGCGTTAGCGATCAACACATCAATCTCTAGCCCTGTTAATAAAGTTGTTGATGTTCAGCCGGGATCTCGCCTTTTTCGTACGAATCGAGCAGCTCACTATACCGGAAACTAGGTCACATTCTTCCTACCATGCATTTGTATTTTGGTGTGGCATAATTGATATGCTGAGGACTATAACAAGAAAAATGAGCAAAGAATGGATGTCAAAAGGTTCAAAATGGTCCCATTTGTATCCCTGCCTTTCACGCCGGTTTAGGTTCTTGCCTTATGCAAGCGTTCGTACAGAAAATAGCTCAGGGCGGTTTAGCTTGGCGCTAATCGCGAATTATCGTGCGCTAGAACAGTTTGTCTTGGACTTGCAAGGTTTATCTAGACTTCCCATTGTTTTGCTTAAATTAAACTGGCTTATCTAGTCGCCATATAATCTATGTTGCCAAATTTGGCAGGAGCAAGACAGATAGAGAGCCCCGATTTATCCATATTGTGCGAACGTGCCTCCATTGCATAATAGTATCGTGTCTGACTTTTAGTTCCAACAGTCAAGTTGTGTTCGATTCCCATCCCAGAAGAGCACACTTGGTTTGTAGCTCGTGCTAATTCAGGCAAGTATTGTAGTCTCATGACGTCACACAACTCGCCAACCGATCAGCGACAGGCTTGCCGCCTGCGAACTAACACCTACCAGATGCATGCGTGTGTAGGAGGCTCCGGACAGGTAGGTAGTCGGACGGACGGATGAAGGGAAGACAGTACAAGAAAACAAGCTCTAAACACCGTGGCAGTCTTAATGTCAGCATACTGAAAACTGTGCTATGCCCTATCCACTAGCCAACATAAACGATGTGCAACAGTCCTTACCTCTTTCCAATGCTCTTCGAAGCACATGTCCCTACACACTTATATGATGTAGCCCACCAGGCATCAAACCTGTTAGGAGATTCAGCACTGCAAACCACTCTTGAGGAGCGCATACGATATCGTATAATATCAGCGTTTTGCTTTCCTATTGACAGAAAGTCAATGCAGATCACCCAAAATATGGCGGTAAATACAAATCTCCATCTTAGGTTGCAAAAACCAATAATAAAAACTCCTAGATTTGCCATTCAGTCTCAATGTGAATGCCTGACAAAAAAGTGACGGATTACAGAGGAACACACCCTTCAGTTTTCAGCAAGTTAATGAGATAAATATGAAAATGACGACGACAGCTATAATACTGAAAATTCTTCCTTCTGCTACGAAACCTACTGGAAGAAGTTTGGAATCTATAGGTCGTTTCACACGCACAAGAAAAAAAAAATTAACAGCATATTTGAAGAGAAAACAGTAACAGGCGTACCGACAGTGTTGCTGCTTCTGCTACTTCTGAAATGTCAGTGCGGGCACGAGGTGCCCGGCGGCGGCAGCAATGGCAGTGCGTGGAAATCTCGCAGAAGCTTTGTGCATGAAGTGGCATGACCAAGAGTGGCAATCAGTTCGCATCAGCGCCACGGGCTCGGCTGTGCGAGCAGCCAGGGAGACGGAAGGGGCAGTAAGGGGACGCTCGGCATTGCTCTTCTTTCTACCGGTGCACCCCGAGTCGATTAAGGAAGGCATCTCAAGGATACGACGCGCATAGGCCGCGAGTGACCAGGCCGTCGCAGCGCTCCATCTTCTCCTCGAACCAGCGACAGCGCAAGCGGCAAGCGCTGCAAGACCGGAAGCCGCAGCGGCACAAGCGGCGGCAGGCCCCTGAAGCAGGCCCACTTGTCTGCTCTGGCAGCCCCATCTGGCGCTTGTTTATTCAACGGCAGTAATTACGCCTCAGCGCTGGTAAGGATGCGCCAGTCTCGGTGGCCGTAATTAATTGCTGTCTTTTGAGTCTTTCTGCTTTCCTTGAGTCCTCGCTTATTTACTTTGTTCTCCAGAACGTTTGGGCTAACCTCGCGTTTTTGCGATGCCATATCTCTTCCCTCCTTGCCAGTGGTCTGCCCTCTTTTTATCCGCACCGTGATCAGGAGCAGGAGTAGCCGCAGCACATCTACCGGAACATTAGCCACAGGGGAAGATGTTGCCGCGCAGTCATCCGCGAACAGCTGCTGAGACGAGGAGGGTGGCGCACAGTCGTCATCACGATATTTGGCAGAGGCGAAGTCGTGGCCCATCTCACCACTCGCTCTCGCCCGGACGTCTCATATCTCTCGGGCGATCGCTGCGGGCTGTCTCTGGACTGTATCGTAACTGACTTTAGACTGCTGCAGGCGCTCTCCTCTACCTTGGCTGACATTGCTCAGGGTTCCGCCGTTGCCGCCTTCGTTCGGTACTTTCGTCGCTGGCCGCACTTCAACGGTCGCCTTTTCTTGTTTGAAGGTTCGCGCTTGCACGGCATCTTTATTTCGCTTCTCTTACTCCGAATGGCACAAGTGCTTAACGATTGATCTCATCCCTTCGTCATAGCCGTTTAACGATTGAACTTTTTTTAGTACTGAAGAGTGCCGTACTGTCTTTCGGTATATGTTTTTTATTTCTTTTTGCTTTAATTCCCAATATTTTACTGCGATAAAATTGTTTTCCAATACAAGCGATATAATGTTTTCCTTGAGTCTGCTGCCGTAACTATTCTTGGCGGGTCGGAATGCTTTTTTTTTTTTTCGTCGTGTGACTGTGCACTCCACAAAGAGGTGAGGGGACGAAACGCGACGTTTCGTTCTTTTAGCGCCACCTTGCGCGTAATGGTGCAGTAAAACTGGCTGTAGGTTTTTCTGTAATACACAAGATCTGCGCAACTCACAGTACCTCGAAGGTGATTAGGCTTACTCGGAGGAAGAACGAATTGTGACTCAAGGCTTAGAGAGCATGCAAATATCAAGAAGCAGCCAGTTGCTGTCGGCCACGTTTTTCGATATTGGGCAGGACAACTGAAAGCCAAAGCTCGTCCTAGATTAACATCATCGTGTAATTATTGCAATCGATTATGCGCCTTATTTCATAAAAAGTGGAAGAGGCTTCGCGGTTTCACGGAAAACTATTTTAACAGCAGGATATTGAAGGGGCATAATGAAGCACAGTGGCATTCTCTAAGGTGAAAAGAAAACAAAAATCACTTTATGGCTTGCTCCTAAAAGGCGCATTTGTACCCTCGCTCTTTATGTCAAACCGAACGTGGACGATAAATCCCTTATTCCCAGTAAGCGCAAAGCAGAAAACAAGAAAAGCCCACAGGAGAAAAGGAAGCATATCAAAAGGTAGCTAGAGACTCAAGTTTCTTGGGATCTAAGTGAAACCCTATTTCTCCCTAGAAATAATAGTTATATACGCAGCACACTATGACGATGGAGCGAGCTGTTTTGCCTGACCTGCGATGACGACCTGCACTACGTGTTCTCCCACTCAATAAAAAAAAATAGCTCATGTGCACATATTCTTTTTAAAAGACGCTCATGAGGAATACCTCTGACGCTCAAGCAGTAAATGTAGAACAAGGCCAGAAGTTAAATATGTACGTGACGCAAGATTACGTGCATAGCATGGCCAGACAACTACAAGGAGTTAAGCGTAAATCATGAAACAAAACAACGTCACGTTCCGTCCAATTACCGCATGTTTTAGGCTAATAGGCTCATAAAGCTCTTAGTGGCAGCTATAGAAACGACGTCATGTACATTAATAGCATAATTCAGTAATTTCTATATAATTTGATCGGCGTATCATCTACCCCAACTCATTTTATCATTGTTTTTTACAAGTTTAGTCTCAATTGTTTTCATAGTGTATGTTGGCGTAAATAACGCTACATCCTGAAGTTCCGGCTAAAAGAAACTTCTTTCTTTTTTTCACTCAAGTTTGATTCATAATAGTTACTAAGCACGGTGCCTTACCGTAGCGAATATTTCAACAAGTTTTGCATGTTCACATCAGTAAAAATGCACCAATGTTTCGCATCTTCGTCCAGCATTTCGACAAAACCTTCCGCGCGTTGCTATTTCTAGTTGGTGTCATCTTTCCTAGTATACCCGATACCATTCTTGGTTCCTCGCTCCCTCAAGGAAACATAACGCTCCACAGTGCCGCACTTGGCTCAGTGTTCGCATGAGATATACATATAGAAACAACGTGTTTCTATTTTAACTGGTGGAATATGTTTCTTCCAAATGCCAAATACCTTGCGTCAACTTCATAGCGTCACTCCTATTATGTAAGGCAATGTGCTATTGGAAGCTAACATCAACTTGAAGTGCTCCCATCGATAAAAATATAGGTGTGCTTAATTACGCACTCGTAGTTTTCTAATTTCTGATTCCATTTGTGATTGTCTTTATGTCGCATATGCTGCTGTATTGAAAAAATAATCAAGTGTCATTTTTGTTATAGAGATTGCTATGTTCCACCATTGAAAAGCAGACATCTCTTCCGGTCCTAAACTCCTTTAGCGGTGCGCCTTCATTCCGGTCTATAAGCGGCGCGAAGAGCATGCTGGTGTGTTGTTTTCTTCATTGAATTCATTAAAACTTTCATTGTATCGCGAAGCACTTATTGAACGAGGGACAGAAGTTTTATACAGTAAAATATATATTTATAGGCTGCTTCGCAGCGTGAACTATCATACTATAGTTGACAAAACTATCATAAATAAAGTTGAAAAACTTTATTTACAAGTTTTCCCTCTGGAACCTCATTAGAGCTTCGTGCGCGATATCGCCACAGACCCGCATCAAGTGAAATTTGCTTGCTTCGCCTGACGCGAAGACGAGTCCTTAACATCGGTAGTGCCTTTGAAGAGTTGAAGAGTTGCTGTCGTTACAACGCACTGCTTTACCGGGAGTGCAAGAAGGCATAAGTTACGCTCGCCGGGCGAAAAATTGGCTGCCTGGTAGCGCACCACACGCGTGCGTAAGGACCTCACGCAGCATGCCAATTTACGTATCGTTCTCAACCCGCCTTTGTATGGCGACAGTGTTGGAATGGCGAAAATGCTGCGTTGTCATCTCATAAAAATAAAATATATCAAGCGCGAACCAGGTCCATGCGAAAGATGTCGGCGTCAGCGTATCAACTGGCGCGTAAAAAAGACCGGCGTTGCGTGCCCTATCGAGATACTTTCTATGCGGAAAGCGAGGCGAGGGGAAACACGAAAAGGAGGCTCGTTCGCGCGTCTGGTCGACTGGCGCGCCTCTTCATCTTGTGGGTTCGCATCATTATCGTGCGGTTGCTTTCAATTATCGTTCGCTCTTTTGTCACCGTCACTCTTCATCACTTACTGGCTGATTTCCTTAATTCCTTGAAGCACGGCCGTGGTTGTCGCCCGAACTTAAAGTTTTATCTGAGATTTCATTGCTTATGCCTTCTACATTGAGTCAGATACGTTAGAGAGAATAAGAAATAATGACTAAAATTGCATTATCAGAGATGACAAAGGCGCGCATAGTTCACTTTTTTAAATATGAAGCGACAAAAGAAGAAAAATTGTTAGACGGTTTTGTGAAAGCCTCAAGCGAAAAATGGGATGAATAATATATCATTCGAAAACAAAAACAAGCAAAGAGAGACACCTTCGAGGTGGTGGTATGTCTTCAGTGTGTTTTCTTTTTATCTCCCGCTTTTCTTTTTTCACTTCCAAGATTTCGAAGTTACTACTTTACCAAAAGGTAGCTCTCCTAAGAGCTCGCTTCGTCACTAGAGAGGAATGCGCGCCGGGACAAACGCAACAAAAACTAAGGCATTGCATTCCGCCATTCTGCAGCATTCGACTCAGCTCGGAGCCCCTTGGCGCCTTCTCTGGCTGCACGGCTCAGCGATAGCGGCGCAGTATAGGAATACTTTTCTGTGTGGCTGTCGGGCTGGTTTGGTCAGAGGTATCTGAACTAGGAGAAATGGCGAAAAACCAGGGGGTGCAGTCTGCGTCCGGGCTTGCACCCACTCTTATATTACAGCGGGACGTATCTGTCCAGGTTGGCAGGCTAATGAGCTCGGACGTGTAGACGGACGGAGAGGAGAGAGGGAGAGCGAAGCTAGAGGCGGAAAGGGTGAAATGCAGTTCGTGCCCCTCGTTTCTGTGCGTTCGCTAAGTGTGACGTATTTTGTAAAAAGACAGCGTGAATGTGGCAGGCATTTTAGGTTACTTAGGAGGGAAGACAGCCACCAGTGTCACCTTTCGCTGGCCTTAAATGAAAGAGGGAAGAAGAGGAAGGGGGGGGGGGGGAGTATTGAGGAAGATGGGGCTATAGAGATGAGTATTGACATAAAGCAGGAAGCAGCTTTGAGAGGGGATGCGTTAGCTCACCGGTAGAGTTATTCTCTCTCGTTACGGGCTATTTTTTCGTGATGACGACAAGCGGTATCAAGAGTATGATAGCTGTGAATAGATGATTTCTCATAACTAAGGATGGTTATCACTCCTCTAGAGCGTTTACTCCCTGCAGCAGTGCGATATCTTCTTCACTCGTTTTAATTTTAGTTTTTCAGGCAGTCTTTATTTATATAACACTAAGTCACTAAGTTTCGTAAAAGTTGACCTCAGACGTTTGTCATTTCTTAAATTTTTCTATCATCTTGTCGTCCAACTCGTCTTATCTTGGGTCTGCAGTGCCTGTAGAGCGTGCTCTGTCTGTAAGACAGAATAGTCATGTAACAAAGCCACCTTTACAAAACACACCAGTGTTTTTTTTTGTTTTTTTTTTCATTGAAAAAGCAATACTGCCAGCACTTTTCTGCTGTCGGTGGAGGTCGTTCTTTCGATCCGGCGCAGCTGCGGCGCACAACCACGTGACAGCGTGACGTCACGACCAGAGGAGAGCAGGGGCCCCAACTCGTCTCTTCGGCCGTAGTCGTTCCTTGGCTCGGCGCGGCGGCTACCACGTGACAGCCTCCTCGGCCCTCCGCGTGAGGGCCCTCGCTAGGAGAGAATAAACGGGGCGCCGAAGGTGCGCTCCTCTTAGTCATGTCTGATGAGTTGTACAAGGCGTCGCTGGAGCGACGTTCTGCGCGCAAACGCCGGCGCCGTGCCGAGGAGACAGATGAAGAAAGGCAAAAGCGGTTGTCTAAGCAACGCGCCTATGCCGCAGAATGACGAGCCTGGCGGCGTTCTACAAGTTCAGTGAGCGAGAGTAGCTTCATGGACTCTGAATGCCGACGAATTGTCTATGAGTACTGTAGAGCGATATAATTATCACAGAAGAAAGCGCCGTGTAAGAGCCACCGGACCGAAGAGATGAACGGCTTGCTATGTCCAGAGTAAATCCTTTAGTTGCACAAAGGGCGAAGCCATTCCAAACCACCAGCAGAGCCAAGTGCAGCCAGAGAGGTATTGCTTTCGCAATAACTGGGACATGGAAATCAATTTTGAAAAGTCAATTAATATGATTGTGTCGAACAAGAAAACCCCGTTAGTGTTTCCGTATACAATTAATAACATTGAAATAAAACGTTCCAATAGATTAAAATATTTAGGTGTTACGATTTTTCATGATTTGAACTGGAGTGATCATGTACAGAATATTTGTGGGGCAGCCCAACGAAAGCTTGGATTCCTACGGCGAAAGTTAAGAGATGCGCCACTGGCTGTAAGACTAAAAGCTTATAAATCATTGGTAAGGCCAAGTCTGGAATACGCGAGCATAATTTGGGATCCAAACCAGAAATATCTCATAGATAAGCTTGAACGGATTCAGAGATTAGCAGTGAGGTTCGTGTTTTCTCGCTATCGAAGAACACAGTCCGCAACCGAACTTATTTCACTTGCTGAGCTACAAACCTTGGCTATTCGTAGAAATATTGCTAGGCTCAAGTTCTTTTATCAACTTTATAACAATAAACTCAATTTGGATTCCGGCTTGTACTTGCGACCGCCCGGGAGACTGTCATATCGCACTAATCATTCCTTTGCAGTGATGTCGTATGTGCCAAGAGTTGATGTATTTAAATTTTCGTTTCTGCCTAAAACAGTCATTGAATGGAACAACCTTGACCGAAGCGTATTTGAAAAAACTTGTTCTTTAGAAACTTTTGAGAAAGAGTTGGAAATTTGTTGTGCTGCTTGAATGTACATTGCCCACCCTGCAACAGCCCGGAAGAGCTAACAGTACTTGCAAATAAATAAAATAAATAAATAAATAAATAAAACTCAGGCTTAACCAGAGCTAAGCCACAGCTAATGTTTTTATTAGGGTAGACTAATTCGGTGATTACTTACGCCATAAGCCCGCGAAATACGTTTGCGATGCTCTGTGGAAACACCCCTTTTGGAATCTGGTCCAGATATTCTCCCCAGCTTTATCTTTCGGTCGGGCCTATAGTGCCCGCTTTACATTAAAGGCAGACCTGTTTTGAAGCGAAAGCTTCACTACGCCAGCTAATTGGAGCCCTCAGTGGCAGTGTCGGTGGGTGTCTTAAAGAGCGCCAACTCGGGCCCCTCCTTTCATGTGGGACGGTAAAATTAGAATCAGCCTGCTATGGCATTTGAATTCACGTTGCCTCTATGCCGCGGGCAGGAGCTGCCAACTCGGGTGGGTTCTTTCATACGGGAAGGCGGTATCGGAATAAGCCTGCTAGAACCCTTTGCTTTCACGTTACCCTTATGACAAGGAGGTACGTTCATACGGCTTGGTTAAAGCGGAGCATTATATGTGGTCTGGTAGCTTACGCTCTCCCGTCATACCCTTAAAGGCTGAGTTTAAGTGCCCCTAATAATGTAGCATCCTAGACTGATAGGATGTGATAGGGGAATAATGCAGCAGGAAAAAAAAGCTTCCGCTTACATCCAGGTTTAACCAGATCTAAACCACTGCTAATTTTTTATGATTAGGACAAATTGCCCCCTGTACGTGGCCTTTTTTCTTTTTTGTTCAGGGCTAATTGATTATTCCCTGCCCGCACCAAAACGTTGATCATATAATATTTTTAATATATATATATATATATATATATATATATATATATATATATATATATATATATATATATATATATATATATATATATATATATATATATATATATATATATATATATATATATATATATATATTCTCTTAAATACAGGTAATATACTGCTCCTGTTATTATTCCGACCTACAGAAACCTGCACAACAAGTCTAAGAGGAGAACGAAGAGGAGCCGAAGCCTGTTTGACAATCAGGACGGTAGGCGATCACTGAGTATCAAGCTACTGGGCATCGCTCAAACCAGCCCTCCAGTGTCAACCAGTCTTCAGCTTCATCTCGTCGACCTCTTCGGCTTGTCGCGTGAGCTACTGTTGGTCGGAATTATTATCCTCTCTACGTCTACTCCTATCGATTCTGAGCTTCTCAAGTTACTGGACCCCCGTGCAATGGTCGTTTGGTGCATATTTGCTAGTTTTTATAGGCTATCGCGTTCATTCCAAAGAAAGCACAATGGCGAACAATGATATCTCGCAAAAGAAGTAGAAATTTAGGAGAACCTGAAGTTTTTCTTTCCTATTCTCTTCGTCCTCGCAATATCTGTAAAACAGATGGACAACTGAGCAGAATATGTTAAGTATCTTTTTTGTTCAAATGGACTATTATTCACGCTCCTATTAAGAAATGGCTACGGCTTAGCTGAGCTAAGCTGGGTAATGCAAGCGAAAGCTTTGTTATGTTTGGTAATGCAGCGCTCCTGAGCTTGGTTAGACCCGTAGAGATAATCTAGTTTACAAAGCAGAAGCTCTAAGAGCACGTTCAGGCACGGTTAGTTGCCATTAAAAACCTTCATGGCTGTCAGCGGACTTCAAAGACGCCACAGCATATTCTAGCGGACAAGAAGGTGTCGAGGGCATTTTTAAAAGTGAGGTCTCAGGAAGCGAGCCAGCTGGGCAGCGGTGACGACAGAGGCAAAGGGTAGGCAGGGTACTGGAAGGCTGTGTGGCATTGTGTCAGGCAATGTTGTATCGTTATGGCAATATGTGTCAGTGCGAATAAAGTATTCCAGGTGTGTAGAGAAGAGGAAGAAGCAGGCGTACAAAGTAGAATAAGAGCGAAGCAGTAGTTAAAGAAGAAGCGAGCACCGCCGGCTCAGCGCGCCGCACGTGCGAGGAAGAATAAGAATTTGTGGGGGTACTTTGGCTCACTAAACTGCGATGAGGCGAACGTGAAGGGTGGCTGTTCCTGGCCGACGGGGCTGGGAGGTAGGTCGACGCTGCTTGCGGCGGGGGCTAGCCAGCCACCGAATATTTATATGTTGTAGGCCGTCATTGCACGCGCCACTACTTAGGTGGTGGACGACAGCTGTTGCGGCGCGCTTCTTTCTCTACTTCTTTTTATTTTCTCTCTACTTTCTCTCTCCCGTCCGCACGAGTCAGCGGAGGTGGCTCAGCTACAGAGCCAGTAGCAGGCCCGCGCATTTTCCTTTCCTTCTTCCTACAGCCACAACAACAACAACAAGCCTCTATCTTGCGGTGGTCCGAAGCCATCCACTACGGCACCTCTTTCTCTCTTCTTTCACCCCCCCCCCCCCCCCTTCGCGATGACGCGATAGCGTAAGCTACCAGCCAACATATTGTCACGCGCTTCCCGCGGTCCTTATTGAAGGAAGATGAGGCTTGGCGGAATGAGGAGAAGAAGAAGAGGAAGCTGGTTCTGCCCCGCTCTTGTGTGCTATTCTTTAGCGCAGCCTAAGATCTGCCTAAATAAACGTCGTAACAAGTGTGGTGGAGGTGCTGGGTACAGATCACCACGGAACCTCTCCTACTTCGCCGGAGCAGAAGAATTGCTGGGCTACCCCCCCTACGGACGGAGATGGCGCAAGCAGATGTTCCAACGCCGCCCATGCCAGCAGCACAACCGACCACCCCACAGCCGTATCGGGAACCCCGACACTTTTATGGCAAGCCTGGGGAAGACGTGGATGACTGGCTCACCCACTATAATCGGGTGAGCAAATACAACCGCTGGGATGCGAATACCAAGCTGGCGAATGCGGTATTCTTTCTTGAAGAAACTGCACTAACATGGTTTGACAATCATGAAGCATCTCTTACCACCTGGGATCGCTTCATGGAAGAAATGAGAGCGGGATTCGGCGATGCCGATGCTCGAAAAAAGAGCGCAGAACAGACTCTGGCTCAGCGAGCACAAGTACCGGGGGAGACCTGCACAACTTATATAGAAGAAGTACTCAAGCTATGCAGAATAGTTGATGACCGAATGACAGAAGAAGACAAAGTTGGCCACCTCCTCAAAGGAATAGCGCAAGATGTGTACAACTTTCTCATCTGCAAGGAGGATGTGAATACCACCGCTGATGTAACACGACACTGCCGCACGTTTGAATCTTTGAAGCGACGCCGTATCATTCCGAAGTTTGGTCGGCTGCCTAATGTGATAACTGTCGCTAGTGTGGATGTGTCTGAAACGACAAGCCTGGCAGATACAATTCGCCAGATCGTCCGCGAAGAGCTTCGGAGGCGTCAAGATATTGGGGGCCATGTCAGACCCGTCTACAGTGGCACCTCTTCGTCAGACAGCCCATCTTCTAACTGTTATGATCCCTCTGCTACGTCTCCTTCGGACACCCGATGCTCTGCTGCTCATCGCCCGAACATCCAGCCTCTCAACATCAACGCCTACAACAGCGAGCACTCTCGTCCTCCTCGTCGACACCATCCAGAGCATGAAACGTTTAATACAAGCGACGATGAGCCTTATTCATCGAACGAACGTGAGCCGCCAGTGTGTTATACCTGTGGAATGATCGGCCACATTTCCCGCTTTTGCCGCAACCGTCGTCCGTACCAGCAGTATCGCCGACAATGGGTGAACTCCCGTACAAGGCTTCCTGCTGACAATGATAATTCATATAGAAGAACACCTGGCCGGAATGAGTACAGAACAACAGCTAACCGACAAGAACGCAGAATGGTACTGAACCGAAACGAATCACCGGCCTCTGACCGTAGCCTGACACCACCATCTCGGCGCCTACGACAATCCCCTTCTCCCAGACGATGCCCGCCGGGCATCCGTTTTTTCTTCTCTATGCACGACCTCCACGAAGCACTTTGGACACGTTTCTGCCTTTCTCACTCCCTGCTGAAACTTCACTAGCGCAAACTCTCTCTTTGGCTGAAGAAGCTCGTCGACTCGCTAGACTTCGCACTCTAGCCTCCCAGGAACGCTACAAGCAGCGCTACGACAAGCGGCATCAAGATGTTAATTATGTCCCTGGTGACTTGGTGTGGCTTTGGACGCCGTTGCGTAAGCGTGGCTTGTGCCAGAAACTGTTGCACCACTATACTGGCCCTTTCGTTGTATTGGAACGCCTCAGCGCAGTAAACTTTGTAGTCTCTCGCGTGACCACCCAAGGACGTCGTTCTCGGAAGACTCAAGTAGTCCACGTGGCCCGCATGAAGCCCTTCTATCAACGTGACGAACCTTGACTTGCCCGGCGGGCATCGTCTGCGAAGGGGGCAGTGTCACGCGCTTCCCGCGGTCCTTATTGAAGGAAGATGAGGCTTGGCGGAATAAGGAGAAGAAGAAGAGGAAGCTGGTTCTGCCCCGCTCTTGTGTGCTATTCTTTAGCGCAGCCTAAGATCTGCCTAAATAAACGTCGTAACAATATAAAGCCCCGCTTTAACCGAGCAGTTTGAATGTGACTGCGTGGCCTAGAAATAACGTGAATGCAAGGGTTTTGGCAGCCTAATTGTGATATTACCCTCCCATATTAAAGGAGAGGCCGCAGTTGGCAGCTTCTTCTTCTTCTTCTTCGTGTTCTTGTTTTTCTTCTTCTTCTAGCCTTTAGATGCAACGGACTGACGGTCACCGTGACTATGAGTGCTTAGAGGCTTTCGCCTTAATATTAAGCACAGCGTCTACTGATCGCAATGCTCCTCTGGTTTAATTCTCGGTTCCAATGACCTTGCCTCGACGACGCCAGCAAAGCTTTCGATTTAAGAAGAGAACAGCATATAGCCCCGGCCTCCCAGTGCTGCCCCTATTACCAAGTTATAAACTGATAACAAGTGAGGAAAAGAGTCGTTTTATGCTTTTATGATGCATATCCCACCAATTCGTGCATGGGGTATCCATAAAATCGTTTCTAGCAAGCCTGCGAATGCGACCTGATAATGCGATATAATTTAGTGTGCAGCTCCTGACCTAACATCATACTACTGAGTTAAAAGATTGTGTGCCTTGCAATTATCCACTGCTGTAGCTTTTTCGCTGTGGTGTTGGATTTCTAAATCGGAGCATGAGGTTTCAAACCCTTATAACGGTCGACCGCATTTCGATACAGATGAAATGCAAAATAAACCCCGTATACTGTGCAATGTCAGCACACGTTAAGGAATCTCAACTGGTGAAACTGGAACTGAAGACCTCCACAGTGGAGTCTGCCATATCCTGCCTGTACCTTCGGGGCGTTAAACCCACATTCGTAAATACTTTACCTGATCCAGAGCACGCATATGTCCCTATGTTCGCGGTAGTGTTCCCGTAAACTTATTATTGAGATCCAGTGCTTTGACCCCATGACGCTTCTCCGCAAGCGAGGTTAAAAGGAAGTGTTTAATCATATTCCTATCCTCTATGACATTATCTATACGCTGAGGACGCTCGTATACTTAAGGAAGGTTCCCTGAATCGAGAATGACTCTCAAGTGCTCACCCCCCTTCGCACAGTTGTTTGTGGTTTGCTTAAATTCTCTCACAGGCAGGATGTGTCGTATTATTTTGTTTGGAAGTGAGCGCATTCTAGACAATGACCGTATGAAATAGATTTCTAAAACGACGTCCCGATTGAAGAATAGCTTTTCAGATGGTACTTCAGAATAACGGCCTGGGGGCCGAGTTGGTGCATGATGGAATGTGGTGTCCCCTTCTTGTCTGTGTCCGTTTCCGTGTTGCGCCGCCGTTCAATTCCTTTTCAGATGGCTTTGGCGATTTACCTTTCACTGTTTCCTTTTATTGCAATTGACTCCGCGAATTTCTCCAACCCAGTGCCTTATATGTCAACTGTATCCTCTCAAGGTACTGCTGAAAATAAAAGTTGTGTCGTTTGTATTGTTTCTGAAATTCAGGATCGGAAATGTGTCGGTTTGGTTGTCGCGCGAGTCTGTTGTGAAAAGAATAAGGCTACGTGTATTGCCATGATGGGTACGAGGTAAAGCAATTCGCTCGTAAAGCGGCAAGGGTGAAGCATCGCAGTTGAGAAATGCTAGCTTTCGCTCTCGCCCATAAAATTGGTAAGTAATGACCGTTGCTTGGAGCCAAGATTCTCCTGAAGGATACCTCCTCCCCACAAGTGCGCGAGAAGTTTCCCATCGCTGTTTATAGCAAGTGGCAAACTTTAAAGGTAATTTAAAGCGTTTGTTAAGTTCACCAAGGATTCGATACAACTTCTGCGTTTGCAAGTAGAAAACAAGCAGGGCGACAAAATATAGACAGTCAGAAATATGGACATCGTGATTCGCAAATTCCCGTAAATATTATTTTAATGATTTCAGGCTCGAAATATTTAAGAGGTACTGGTATATAAAGAAAGGCTCGCGTTTGATAGCTTAAGACAGAAGAGTGTACCATTGTTTCGTTAATAAATATACGCTTACTGACGTCGAGGCCATATAATAGTTAAGTAAACAATCGCTCTATCTGTTGCAAAATATCAGCCTTCATGGGCGCCGTACATCGAAATAAAGACCCCGAGCTTTGTCTCTACAGAGAATCGATCACTGCATTAAATATCAAAGTAACTTATTTCCCTTGAATGAGATAGAAACGTAAGCGGTTTTGGTTCTTCTTCAAATTATCTCTACAACGTATTGCAGCCTTCACTGACACTAAACCACTCATTCCAGATAGATGTCTCTTGATGTGCGCATTGCAGCACACAATCTGTAAAAATCCACAGTGATATTTTGTAACTCAAGTAAAGTATGCATAATCTAATTATGATGACTGAACGAAGAATGACTTATCATTATAGTAGAGGCCAGCCTATCATCAGAAACTGTCCTCTCCTCGAGCAACCATTCAACAGAATGCAGATAAAGAGAATCAATACAAATAGAATCAGTGTAATGAGGTTGTACTGTGAGATAATATTTCTCCTTTATCTGATTATAATATTATCTGTAAAATTAGTATTATTATTCAACAGCAGCATTTTATTTACATCAATGGCCTGAAACTGGTGGCGACCATTTAAGTGTCCTATATTTATACCAACTAGAGCCCATGCATATTTAGCGTGACGCAAATGTTTGAACTAAACTACCAACACATTGTTAGGGGACAAGTGACTTGAACAATCTCTAAGAAAGATTGAAAACAAAAAATTATCTTGTACTTAAGTATGGCCTAGCTCGGCTACAGAGCGCTACGGTTTTATTGCAAAGCTAGGGAACGCCGATCTTAATTCGCAAAGCGTTCGCTATGTCATCACCTTCTTGTCATGTCCTTCAAGATCTTAGAAAAAACAATCAAGTGCCGTCGTATATATGAGTTATTTTGTTACGTCAGTTGCAGCGCCTAGTCCGACCTTATTGGGGTACTATCTAGCCAATTTTATTGTGCATCGCGTTCATATTTACATTATTTCTATACTTTGTATTTCCATTGATTGTTCAAAACTTCGTTCAAGATTTTCTGATAATTGCAACAAACTAAACTATAACACAAAAAATTGTGTTTTTTTCTCATCTTACCATGCTCACTTTTTTTAAAACAGTTCTGTTCCCTTTTAAAAAGACACTAAAAGCCAGTGATACTATCACTCACCTCACGTGAAGAAGCCACATTGTCGCCCCTACACATTATTCAAATCTTTTCTCCCAGCTAGAGAGATCAGACAAAATTAAATCTTTTATGTGACGCGCATTACCTTTAATTTCAGCCTAAGAGATAGCTGGAAAAGAAAAGGGGAAAGCGATACCGGGCACTCATAGGCCGTGCTTCAGGCTCGGCCTTCTCTTCGAGCCGTCGCTTTTTTGGCCTTGTCTCAATCACAACTACACGGCGATATTCTGCCTCTATATTATTTCCAATTCGTTTTCATTTCTTTGTTATTTTATTTTTTCTAACTCGCAAAGCTTCTTGTCATTTCATTTTCTTTTCATCATATGCGTGTTCCTGTAAACACCCCGGGAGTGAAGGTCAGACAGGGCTCGTGCTTGGCACAGCCATATCGCGCGCGTCGTCCCTTTTGTTTCACATCGCATAGGTTGAAGAAAAAGGGGCTGAAATTTCTGCTTGGGCGTAAAATAGTTTGGTCTCAGGCAGCTTTATTCATTTTTTATTCTTTCCCCACTTTCTTTTTCTATATTCCTCCTTCGTATAAGCAGCACCTGGCGCGGCCTCATTCTCGAATGGAGCGGCCATCAGACCACGCGAGGACACTGTCCAGCAGCACTTTGGAAATTAAATTTCACCGTTGAGCGCTATCAAACAGAACCGGGGTGAATTCAAGCAGGCGGAAAGGCCGGTGGATGAGGAGAAATCAGAGGAAACAAGGAAAGGGAGAAGGTAAGAATTAAGGCTGGTAGGGTGGGGGGGATGACTACAGGAAAACAGGACGAGCGTACACACGAAGAACACAGCCTAGATGGCACACAATCCTTCTCATTGTCCTATTTAATACTTGTTCGCTCTTGTTTCGTGCTCTTTCCTTTCGGAACTCGGAGGAAAATCAATTTATATCGGCACGTTTACATATACGCCAGAGAAATCGACACACACACACACACAGACTGCAGTACTCGGCCTACTCGAGTTCGTTTCTCGCGCTTTCTCGATGTTCACCGAGCTCTGAACTTCACCGCACGAGGGGAAGAAATGCGGTATAGTAAAAAACGGAGGCCGGAAGGTGTCGGAGACGGGAAGTGTGCCAGGTCCTGGAGCGGGGATTCAGTGGCTGCGCTCGAGGGCTCCAGGAAAGCGCAGGCTTGGAAGACAGGCTTTCTTTGATCAGGCAGACTGTGTTACGGTTAACAAGGCTCGCTATACTACCTGGTCGGAAGCAACATCTGCAGACCTAAAATGATAGATGAAGAAAAGAAAGTCGTTACCAAAAGTTCAATATCCTTCTTTTCTCTTTTTTTTTCTTTTGCGTGGGACTATAAAGTAACTGCATGCATTTAAAGCACTGGCGTAGCTTCCTGCTCCCTTGTTTAAAAAATACACTACTTGCATTCGCGAAAAAAGGTGGAAATAAAGGAATTGAAAGGAAGAAAAGCTGGCTAGCAAGACATTCGGACGGGCTATTTGGATCATGCCCATTGAATCTGTATTAAGGGGTTAATACTATTACCAACCCAAAAAAGCATAGAAACGGGTACAAGAACATTCGCGCTGTCTTTAGTTCCCTGAAGCTAGCCACACTCAAAGCTTGGGTCGTGGAAAGATTTTGTTTAGAACACACAGACTTAAATTGAGCATTTTATATATGATAGTGAAATATCTGGAGAGATATGTTAACTCAGGGTGTGATTACTATACTTCAGCACTGATTTTGGCATTGTCTTACTTGAACTACAGAAATCTCACTTCACTTCTCCGAACACTCAGCACATCCTCGAATTTCGTTGTCTATATACATGTCAAAAATTATGGAGGACATTTAGGCTCCGTACTTAAGAACATGACATAAAAGCGTTACGGGCACTCACAGGCGGCTTCTCTTGCGGTTCCTCGTTCACGCACATGTAGTATTCGCTCTCTTATTTGGTAATCTCTTAATTTGTGCCTTTATTATATCATAAATCCCTATTATGCAGTACTAATATAGCGCTTTATGCAGCTACCTTTCGTAAGCGACCACCCGACGTATACGTAACCGCTTTAAAAAAGCCGTATGAACGTACCTGAGTGGCCTGGGTGTAGCGTGCCTAACTGGGCATCCAAGAGCACAGGATGTTTGATTCATTATTCGCCTTCCCACCTCAAGTGAGGAATATGACTTGTCATCTCCTACCAATTTTCCGATGTCATGTCGTCTTGTCTTGCTAAGTCGCGCAAACCGTCGAAGAATCAGTGCAAACACCGACGCCAACACCAATGGCGAAATTTCTGGGTAAACAAGAGTTTACCGGTATTCGGTTGAAAGGCTGGTTTATATAAAATTTAACGTATCACTCGTTTAGCGGCTCGTTATTGCATCCAAACAAAGCATAACTATATTTTACTTCTGCAAAACTCGTAGCTTTCTGTGACAAGCTCGTCCTCATAAGCTGCCACAACCTGTATTAGGAAAGCTTCCACACACACACACAGAAAATCCATTCTAACCTAGCATGGCCTATATTGGCTCTCAGATTCTACACAGAGAATTTTTCTTGACTGCTTTACCCGCAGGTTGAAGTATGTTAGCCTTTTTAATCCAAACATGCGGGTTTACAATACTACGAAAATATTTTACCGTTACGCACATCATTCATGTGGCAAGGAATGGAAGCACAGAGAAAAAATGAAAATTGGAAGACAAGAACGGTAATTGTTAGGGACTTCCCACCTTTTCTTCTACGCCGTTGGTGTCATCTCACATCTTTCCTTTTCAACGTCTGCATTCTTGCGTTGCATGTTTCCTTTTTTCACACCTTTTGCGTGTATGCTTGATTTATTAGATCGATTGCTATTTGCTATTCCCGGAAAAACTTAGCATGGAAACTTGGGATGGAGCGCATTTGGCAAGCACTCGCAGATGATGACTAGCAGCTTACCGGTATCGCTCAAGAGGAAAGTATACAACAGTTGCATCTTGCCTGTACTCACCTATGGGGCTGAAACGTGTAGGCTAACCAAGAGAGTTCTACTTAAGTTGAGGACAACCCAGAGGGCTATGGAACGAAAAATGGTAGGGGCAACGTTAAGAGATAGAAAGCGTGCAGAGTGGATCAGAGAAATAACTCAAGTTACCGACATTCTAGTGGAAATTAAGGAGAAGAAATGGGCATGGGCAGGACATGTAGTGCGAAGAGAGGATAACCGATGGTCGCTGAGGGTAACAAACTGGATTCCAAGGGAAGGAAAGCGTAGCAGGGGGCGGCAGAAAGTTAGGTGGGCGGATGAGATTAAGAAGTTCGCAGGGGTCAAGTGGATGCAGCTAGCGCAGAACCGGGTTAAGTGGAGAAATATGGGAGAGGCCTTCGCTCTGCAGTGGGTATAATCAGGTTGATGATGATGATGATGATGATGAAAAACTTAGCAAGGCGACAGAGTATCTTGCAGCTCACTGAGAGAGCTTACTGCGAATACTTTAAGAAACATAGTTTACTGACAGTCCTAACTTTTTTGCCAAGAGTCCTCACTAATGATAATTTTTAAGAACCGTCTTGTCTTCATAATTGCATACAGTGTTATTGTACTCTTCTAGCCTCGCAGACATCCTTGCTTTTAGTCTCGCTAATTGCCCCCCCCCCCCCCCCCGGCTCCTTCCTCATCGAAACCATCTACAAAAATGTTTTCACAAGACCGCGGTTTTTGTCGTGAAGCTTTAGTGTCCGCGGAAAAATATGTGCTAAAATCACTACTTTGTTCAGCTGCAACAGAAAAGAGCAATAATATTGAAAGAGCACAAAACCCCGTCGAAAAAATACTCCCGAACGACAGTGTATTTGGTATTTCTGGGAGAGTTCTGTATTGGTTGTCTACTGGGCGCTGCCATTGTAAAGACTTTGTGCACCACCTCTAGATGGAAGTAAACACTGAGAGTTCGCAGCTCGTGTCAAGCTCAAAGCCCCTGCCTTAACGCTGCTAAACCCTGGTTCGTACGATGCACCTTCGCTGAAAGACGCCAAGAGATGCGATACACGAGGCGTGAAATTTCAAGAGGGTGTTCTGTCGATTCTTGCGCGCCCCAAGTATCGATAAGAATTCGGCAGTGCACAAAGTATGGTGAATGAAACCGCCATAGAATAATGCAGTGAGCCATTTTAGAAAGCTGCACATGTGCTTTTTCTTTTACATCTCTTTTCTACCACACTCACCCGCCTTTCCAGTTGCCGAAAAATATCGGCCTGCATTACCAGAAGCCGCGGTTTTATATTAATATTTATTTTTTCTTATACAAGACGTCATGAAGCCGCTCTCGCCTTTTCATGCCCTTGGGCTCTAACGTAAGCTTCACTCTAAAGTTGTTAACGCAGCAAACTCCCTTTTTCTCACACGCCAATGTTTCATGAAGGCTGTGCTGCACAAGCGTTGTAGAAAAAAAAATCTTTCTTTCTTTCACGGAAAAGACAATGCGCACTTTTCTTAAGAACGGGTGGTACAATACTTCGCCGTTCTAAGTCATTGAAAAGCCGCTTTCTCTGCGTATGTTTGTTCAAGCAGCGCATTTGATTTAGCGACATTTGGCATAAGCTTAAGGAATGGAAAGGCGAAAAAAAAAAAAACACGGACAAGAAGAGCTCAAGGACAGGCTCATGTGCCCATCCTTGTGCTCTTCTTGTCCGTGTTTTTTTTTTTTAGCATTTTTAGTTACTAAGTATGTACGACCGACTAGCCCAACAACGTGCACTCATAAGACGTGTGGCACGTTTATATTCCAGCAGGTTTTACTAATCTTTTTTTTTGTTACCTAGTCTTTTTTTGTTACAACGAACAGAAATGGCTTTCTTCACCTCACTTCTGAGCACAAGTTGTAAGCGCTCTCGTGTTATGCTGCAGCGGAAAGGCTTTCACTAGGAAGAGTTTATTTTATTTTTTTCTTATTCTAACTATACCGAATGTGAGTGCACCTTAAGCTGCTCGTACATTCTGTAGACGTGTGAACAATTTTAATGCGCATTTTAACCATAATCTTCTCAGAATGCTTTTTTTCATAAGATAATCTGCTGCCTTTTCTTATAAGGTTTTCTTTAGAATTGTCCGATCGATTTCCTTATGTCAAAGATAAAGTCAAGTTTTCTATTGATTTGAGGCATAAAAAACAGACAGCAATGTTCCCATCTCCAACACCTCTGCACGCTCACAACAATCCATTGCATTTGCAATACCTGAAATTGCATATAGGACCTCCAAGGAGTTAGCACTGAAAAAAACCACGGCTGTACGCCGCAGTAGTTCCGATAAAGCCGCACTGTGTTCTTGCCAGAAGTCCCTCGCATACATGCCGGCTTCGCTTGCGTTCAACTCTGCTTTTTTTTTTTCCTTCAGCTGATGGACGCGACAAGAAAATTAAAGAAACCCTGACCTCTGTTGAAGAAGTGTGCTAAATGTACATACGTAATTCTAAATAGCACGTCTTCATGAATTTCCGCGTCCTCGGTTTTCTCGAATGCGTTTTGTGGGAGTTTAGTTATTTGGAATTGAAATTTACTCTTCGTCAGCTTCACACCTTGTCTTTCTTCGGGTATGCTAAATGTTAGGCGTCTCTCCACCAGCCCCGCCCATTGGAGCATCCCCTTTCTTTCTTATTGACTTCGTGACGTTCATATGATGCCTGAGATATTTTGCGATTAGCCATTTATAAAACTCACGTGCGTAGACACGTTAAGTGAATTAGACGATCTCTTTACAAAGTCGAAGCAACAAAAAAGGCAGCTCTGATGCCCGAGTCCGTGATATGCAGTGTGCTACAATGAGTTCCATTAAACTCACATGTTCATGAGAGCAAAATGGATCGATTGAATGAGTTAATTTACAATATTTTAAAAATTTTAGGCCGCGTTTTAGTTAAACTCACACTGTCGTTATTTCCTTTTCTCATCCTGTTGTATACGAATGAAATTAAACTGTACTCGTACACAAGCGATGCTCATCAGATCACTCACAAAGTCGCAAAGAAAAACGAAGAATAACTAATTTTGCTAGTTCTTTTTTTTTAACCGATATTTATTGCCTCAGGGCATCAGTAGGTTATGAGATGAAGGATGAATAAAGGATTAAATGAATGGAAAAAGGTTGGCTGATTTTATGAAGTCCAGAAGTGAGCGATGATGAGGTCCCTGCGTCCAAGTGACGTATGAGGCAGGATTGGTTGCTGAAAGGCCAGCTATGCTCAGGTGCCGGATTCGTGTTGGCTTGAGTGCTGGGTAGTCCCACAGCAAGTGGTGGATGTCGGCCTCGACATCTTCGTTGTTACAGATCGGGCATCCTGGGCGAGGATATAAGTGTTGGAAGTATGACCACGTCCTAGTTACAGCTGGTGTAAGGGCAACACCGACCCGGATCCTCCTAAGCGCAACCTCCTCTGCACGGGTGAGACCGCGGGGAAGGGATATCGCACACGGAGGGATAAGTGCACGTGTGCGGCGCCTTTCTTGACAAAAGGAGGGTAGCGTCGTCGATTTCGAGAAGCCGTGGGATTGATGCGTCTTGGTTCACGAGGCGGGTTGCAAAATCAGCTTGACTTTGGGAAGGCAGCAGATCCCGTGGGACCCACTCAATGCGTATTGATTGTGGGATGCGCGCCGCAAGCTGGTGTATGTCCTGGCAAATTTTAGGGCAGCGGCTGACACATCGGAGCAGACGTACTGATTGAAGTGCGTCAGTGCGGATGACAACGTGGGCTGTAGGGAGCATGGTTATAAAAGTCACGGAGCAGAGTGCCTCCTGAACTGCCACAAGCTCAGCGCAGAAAGATGTAAGTGGTTCCGAAAGCTGAAACGTAGTTGTCTGATTCAGGCTAGGTCTCCGGGGACAGTAGATTGCCGTTTTGGCTTCACAGCCTTGCAGGCTTCCATCTACGTACACTACTATGGAATCTTGAGGCAGGTTAGTATCTTGCTCTTCAAATCTCTGGCGTAGCAACGATGCAGAGTTGGCAGACGTCGGTCTGCGGATGTCAGTTGGCTTGTTGTCTCATAACTCTATAAATTTCCAGGGAGGGAGAACTGGCGCAGGTGGCTGAAGAATAATGAGTGACGTTGCATACGCCCTCAGTGCTTGCGTGGAATGCGACAAAGTGGCCTTGAGTCTGCGAGCATCACGACGCTGCTGCACCAGTTCATCGATGGTGTTGAGCTGCGCATTCTCCTGTAACGCTACGACCGGTGTAATTCGTGGGAGGCATGTTATAGTCCTCATAGCTTCTCGATTTACGGTTTCAAGGCGATCCCATTGTGCCCTTGTAAGATGCTGGAACTGGGCCTGATAAACAATACGGCGCTGCAGAACCGACCTCACTAACTGGCGTGCAACAGACGAGCCAGCGCCACCCGTTTTAGGTGCAATTCTTCTTATTAAACTTATAGTTTGAAGTGCTTGCTTTTTTGCCTGAGAAAGCCAAGCAGTCGCTTATCCTGATTGGTGAATTGTTAAGCCCAGAATTTTCAGGCTCGAACTTTCTTGTATTGGGGTGCCTGATAGAGAGGGACGAATTGGATTTGAGGCAAGTTTACGGCGTCCCCAGCGGTTGGCGACTGACGAGTATGAAGTTTTACACACAGAAAGTTGAAGGCCAATGGAGGATGCGTAATCAAAGGTTACGTCTAATGCTGACTGAAGGGCGGCCTCTTGAGTGAAAAGATCATGGTGAGTGCTCCATACCGTGATATCATCTGCGTACTGCAAAAAGTTGATTTCAGGGATATCATGTAAGCGCCACGCCAATGGGATGAAAGTAATATTGAACAACGTCGGAGACAATACTGATCCCTGGGGCACGCCACGTAGTGAAACGAATGAACCAACAGTGTCACCGCTGAGGCGTATTGCAAATTTTCTTCCGTCCAAAAATGATGCGACAAAAGTGAGTACTCTCGAAGGGAGATGAAGCATGTCAATGGCATTCAGGATTGCAGCATGACTGACGTCATATGCCTTTTCAACATCCATTGCTAATATGGTACGTACATTGCGGCTGCGGGTAGATGATAGAACTGCTGATTCCAAGACAGTCAACCCGTCCTCTGTACCTATGTATGGACGAAATCCAATTTGAGCAGGGTGATAAAAACCGTGCTGTTCAAGCCACCAAGAAAGTCGTGTGGCTAGCATTTTCTCTGCGAGCTTGCAAAGCGTTGATGTTAAGAAGATTGGTCGTAAGTTGGCGAGGTCCGTTGGAGGCTTCCCAGGTTTGGGAATAGGGATCACGACAGCGGTTTTCCAGCTCTCGGGTACGACACCATCAAGCCACACTTTGTTTATGGTGTCTAGTAGTTGAGGAAGTGCAGCAGTACTAAGGTTCTCGTAAACCTCACACTGAATTTTGTCCAGGCCGGGCGCTGTTTTCCGTTTCGCATCGTCAATTGCAGCCAGCAGCTCGCACATCGAAAAGGGGCTCGCAATTCCATCAGCGTCGGCAGCAGATGGTAGTTTCCATGCGTCTGCAGGGACACCTGCCAAGTTAAGGTTTACAGCTGAAGGAGGCAGTATATCGTATTTTGGGAAAAATTTTCGAGCAGCTCCTTTGGCGAAATCGCCCGGCGACAGATTAGCCGCAAAGCATGCTGTTGCTGCTGCGTAAGTAGAACGACGACCGTGTTCCATTGCACGAAACGTTCGCCAGATTGAGGCATTCGACGATTTATCAGAAAATTGTTCGCACCATGCATGCCACTGACGTCGTGAGAGATCGCGTTCATATCTCCGAGCCTTCGCGGTAAGATAATTCAGTCGTGTACGTGCCTGCCCCGAAGTAGGGTCTAGCGTAGCAGCCAGCTCAGCTTGACGGCGGGCTGCCCACAAGTTAAGCAGGCCAAGATCTGGTGCCGGTCGACCTACATCAATCCAGGTAGTAGTCGTAGCGCTGTTTAGTGCTCTCTGTATACGGTTAACAAGGAGTGACGGCGAATCTGAAGACATACTGTCAAGACATGAACGAAAGCTGTCCCAGTTTATCACAGAACATTTGCGGCGTAAAGGGCGGAGACGGGAGGGATGGAGACCGATGAAGATAGGGTGGTGATCACTTCCCCAGCAGTCCGGCTCCATGTGCCATGAGGGAGTTCCTGCGCCCAACCACCACGTCAAGTCTGGAGCATAGGCAGCACTACGTATGTGACGCACAGGCCGTGTTGCTGTCCCAGGGTGATTAAGCAGAACAAACAGGGCATCAGTGAAAGCGTCCCGCACACGCCTACCACGAGGGCTTGCAGTCGGATACCCCCAATCTTGGTGAGGGGCGTTAAAGTCGCCTTCGACTAAAATTAGACACCCGGGGTATTGCCGACGAACACTTAATAATCAGCCAAGATTAATACGGGAAGAGGCGCCTCCAGCTGGTCGAACGTAATAAGAAACAAGAACAACGGTTCCTTTCAGAAATTTCGCAGCAACTGCTACTACCTCTTGGTATGATGTGCACCAGTTTTCGAGAGAAAGGCGTACATGAGGAATACGCGTTTCAACATATATCGCCGCCTTTACCGGGGGAGAAGCAGTCTGCACGCGACGGTCGGTCATTGAAGGAGACACGTAGCCGCTGAAGCCAGCAATGGATGGCAAGGCGTTCGTTTCCTGAAGTTTGGTTTGGTTTGGTTGGGGGGGTTTAACGTCCCAAAGCGACTCAGGCTATGAGAGACGCCGTAGTGGAGGACTCCGGAATTTCGACCACCTGGGGTTCTTTAACGGGCACTGACATCGCACAGCACACGGGCGCCTTGCTTTTCGCCTCCATCGAAAAGCGGCCGCCGAGGCCGGGATTCGATCCCGCGTTTCCTGAAGTAACATAGCCCACACCCGAAGCTTGTTGAATCGCAGTCGGGTCTTGAGCTCGGCCACCTTCGTGGAAATGCCTCTACAGTTCCACTGTAGTACACCAGGACGACCGGATTTCGCCATTTTTGTGTGCTAGTCCAAGCGCTGTAGTATCACGGATGTCAGGTTGGACAACTGGTTGACCATATAGCGGAGCAGCGATGTTGCAGAGTTATCATTGGGCGTTGTGGTACTCTGGGAAGAGGCAGCAAATGGCCCTGTCGCGCGGGATGAAGGCGGTTGTGTTCGGCAATTACTAGATTTGGCGGTTACTTCTGCAGCTCGCCGACATCGAGCAAGCATTTCGCAGTGTTGTCGAAGCTTAGAGACCTCTGCTAAGAGACGATTGATTTGCTCATCCACTACAGCCATATCGTCGTCTGGTAGATCAGTACGCTGCTGTATTGGCTGTTGTCGATGGCGTTTCTTGAGCACCGTATCATTAGACTTTGTCTTAGCTGGAGGTGCATTCGAAGCGGGCTCAGGATGCTCTGGCCACTCGTCATCATCATACTGAAGAGCTGCAAAGCGATTGGATGTCTGCACCGGTGTCATGTCCTCTATTGGCCAACGCTTAGTGTTCCGAAGACGAGCCTTCTGCGTTGCCTTTTGCTTTGTCGGACAACTTGGAGATGATATCTCGTGGTCGTCCGATTTGCAGAGGCCGCATCGGTACTTAACTTTTCCTTTAGACGCACCTTCATCGGCAGTAGCAAAGGGGCAATATTTGCGCATGTGCCCTGCCAGAAAACAGTTATATCAGTAAACCACACTCGGTTTGTACGGCCGTGGCCTTAATATGCAGCCGTAGTAGTACAGACAGGCTGGGAGTGTCGGAGGGCCTTGCAAGGTGATCATGCAGCAGGAACGCCCCTTTCCTATGTGTCGGGCCTGTATGACTCGGTGCGTTGGGCAGTACAGCTCACGTTGAAGGGTGGTTTGATCTTCGTTTATGTCGACGTTGTAAACGACGCAACGCTGCAAGTCAGAGCCTTCAACTAGATACACTTCCACAGGCACTGAGATCTCACTTGTGACTGAAATATAACTAAGCGCTTGGACACGTTCCACCGCAGTAAGTGTCGGGAGCCACACAGCTATAGTGTTTGACTTCTTCCTTGCCGTGAAGCCCCGAAAACCTCTGGTTCCGAGACACGCGTCCAAGTTGGCCTGGATGATCCTGTTTGGTATATCGGTGAGCCTTTTGTTGGCTAGAGATTTAATCGCCACCTTATAAGATGACGATCCCGGTGTAGGTGCAACCTGGTTTTCGATAGTTAAACAGGAGCGCTTTCCTTGATAGCCACCACTTGCCGAGGACGAATTCGGTTGATTATCTTCCGAAGGACGCTTGTGAGGGGCACGGGTGCTCGTTGATACAGATGGTGGAGCCGATAGGTCCATTGGAGAGCTTGCCTCCTCAGGTCGCACTGTTGGATGTGCATCTCGTCGTGTTAGCTGAGTGGTCATAGCCGTGCTCCGCCCAGAGAACAGTTCACTTACGGGCTGTTGTCCATTTTGGGAAGGCTGAATGGGCGCTGGTGCTGAAGAACCGGGAGCACCAAGCTAGACCTGAGCCCGATGGTCAGGTTGAGGTGTCGACGGCAGAGCAGGAGTTGCAGCGAACAACTCCGGCAAAGCTACCTCTGCCAGCGTGGCAGCGGCAGCACTAGGCCTAGCCTCCGTGCCGACCTGAGCTGCAATCATGCATGAGTAGCATGCGCCGGAGGTCTCGCAACCTGACGCGGAGAGGACGTCTGGAGCTTCTTCGGAAATAGAAGATCCACTTCTCTGGAGACAGGACAGGTGCTTACAAGGACGGCAAGAATTTTCAGAGTAGCGATGAAACCACCTTAGCAGGGAGACACTTCTTGCTAGTTACCACACGCCTTGATAAAAGCTTAGGTAAAACTTCATATATAGATAATTTTATCTGACTTAATGGGGCAGTAGTAGGGAAGAATCTTGTAAAGGCTTTTAAGAACGGACAGCTTTGTAGTAACGCACGACGAGTGATAATTGGCTTACCATTATTCAAATGTATGAGGCAAGCTACTTGGGTGGGCACCTAAGCCCCGCCTCTAAAAGTAGGACGCGGGACTGTTGATAGCTCCCTTTGCGGATCCTCGTTCATGTACGTGCACTTTGCTGCTCCTTAATCAAGATCGGTTTGTCTCTGCCTTTACTTTCTCACGAATTCTCACTGACATACAGTCGTACACTCCTACATTACATATAAAATTCACTCCATATAGTTATAAAACCCGGCAATAATTAAGCCATACGAAACTGCCTGCGTTGCCCAGGGGTAGCGTGTCTGTTTCAGGATGCAAGAGTCCACGAATGTTGGGCTCCCATCTCACCCTCCCATTTCAAAGGAATCACACGAGGTGACAGCTGCAATCATGTCGGCCATGGCGTGTGGTCTCGTGGGGTTATGCGGACAACTCCGACAACTGTGGCTTAATTTTGAACTAATGCACACCTACTCGCTTGTAATGAATTGTTTGTCAATTGTGCGTCTGACCGCCGTTTAATTCTCAAACACCTGATATTCATTATATCTGTAGTTGGTGGAGAAGCAGCTCAAATTCTCCATGTAATGCACTGTTACTCCTTGATCGGCAGTAACTTGGACGTTTCGGTTGCACGTCCACTTTCCTCTTTCAGGAGTTCTCACAAGGCCTTTCCAAATCTAAATCGCAAACAGTTTTTGGTCCACTTTATATTGTGTAGGGCATAACGCGAAGTACTTTACAAACATATTGTTACAAATGTGAAGGGTTTATTCACATATGAGGGTGAGATGAACTCAAGACAGAGCAGGTAGCAAGGCCAATGCTCTTCGCACTTCATCAGCCCCCTCTTCAAAACCACACAGTCACTTTCACTTCTTCACATAAGTGCCTGCATAGCGCGCGACAATTTCGCCCGCTACTGATGAAGTTCGTCTTCGAGCAAATTACGTTGGATGACGCACGCGGCGCTTCAGACGAGACACATGGGCTACTTTTGTGGTGCAGGAGTGGCGATTTTGGGCGGTAACATAGCTTACATCGCTTAGCCGAGTAACCACGACGAAGGGGCCAGTGTACCTAACGAAAAACTACTAGTACAAGCCTCGCTTGCGTGCAACATGAAATCCCCAGAAGCATATGTGGTCTCAACGTTGCGCTTGTCTTAGCATTCTTCGTAGTGAGTGAAGTTGTGAGGACAAAGTGCGCAATCGGGCCAGGCGACGAGCTTCCTCAGCACAACATACCTCCTGATAGAGAGAAGGGCCGTCGGGAGGGAGTGGAGAAGGGGAACATTGTATCCAAACACGTGCGGGGCATCCTTGCGTAGAGCAAATAGAACGGAAGGTAACCGGTGATATCATTCCCCGCGGTATTATACGCGTATGTCACGCATGGCAAAACGGTGTCTCAGTTTCGGTTTTCCGACTCGACATTCATGGAAAGCATGTTGGTGAGGGTGCGGTTTGCGCGCTCAGTCAGCCTATTGGTCTGTGGATGGTAAGATGGGGAGTGGCGGTTGATGCCAACTTCTTCAAAAGGTACCGGTTAGAGAAGACCTGCAGGCGGAGTGGGCCGAGATTTAAGGCGCTGACATTGGTCACAGCTGTAGACTTATTTTTTAGTGGTCCTATACATTATTATTATATTTTCGGCCAGTGAAAGCGCTGGCGAAGTCCGTGCAATGTACGAAAAAAACCAAGGTGGCCCGATGCAATGTAGTCGTGCAGCACATAATTGGCGTGCAGCACATAATTGCGCAGATTTTCCGGGACAACGAAAAGCGTAATTGCACCATCAGCCGAGTAATTCTTCTTGTACTGGTGTCCACCTTACATGATGAACGGTTTCGAACGTGCTTCTGTGTTGGCCGCAGAATCAAACGGTTGCAACGTGAAGTCGTTTTGTTGCTCTCTACGGAACGTGACTGTGGCTAGAAACGACGTAGAAAGCGAGGCCAGCCAAACATCCCTGGATGTTTGCCTCTCTGATAGATCCGGCCGATGCATACATCTACCCCTTTTTGATTCAATAAACGTTTGTCACCACCACCACCACAAGTAGTCGGCATCATTGTGGCGAGGACCACTTTTGTAGTTAACAGAAAAGTCATAATCCCGCAGGCGTAAAGCCCAACGCGCCAGACGACCAGATTGATCGCGTAGGCCTCTGAGCCAGCATAAAAAATGATGACCGGTCACGAGGTTAAACGAACGTCCATATATAGATATGGGCGTAACGCCTGAATGGCAAAGACAACAGCTAGGCATTACAGTTCAGTTACAGTGTAATTACTTTCGTTGGAAAATCAGCTAAGCGGCGGCTACGATCAACGGCCAGTGGACCAAGCCGAATTCCACCAAATAGTGTTATGAATGTGATAGGTTTATTCACAGATGAGGGGGGGGGGGGCATGAGCTCGAGTTAGAGCTGGTAGCCAGGCCAACGTTCTTCGCACTTTGTTAGCCTCCTCTTCTAAACCACACAGTTACTTTCACTTCTTATAAAATGAGCCCCACCGGGGTGGCGCAGTGGCAAGACGCCCGACTACTGTGCCGGAGTACTCGGGTTCGAACCCGACCTCGGCGGCTGCGTTTCGATGGAGGCAAAACGAAGAGGCGTCCGTGTGCTGTGCGATGTCAGCGCACGTTAGATCCCCAGGTGGTCGAAATTACTTCGTAGCCCTCCACTACGGCTCCTCTTTCTCTCTTTCCACTTTCACTCCCACCATTCTCCCTTCCCTTACGGCGCGGTTGAGGTGTCCACAGAAAACAAGTGAGGCAGTTACCGCGCCTTTCCCTTCCTATAAATGAATCAGTTTTATAATGATAATGATTCGCAGGAAGTGAAAGGCGCACTATCTGTCACACTTGCTCTGTGGACACCTGAACCGCGTCGTAAGGGAAGGGAGGAAGATGGGAGTGAAAGTGGAAAGAAAGGGGAGCCGTAGCGGAGGGCTGCGGAGTAATTTTGATCACCTCGGGATCTTTAACGTGCGCTGACATCGCACAGCACATGAGCGCCACTTCGTTTCGCCTCCATCGACACTTCTTTCATATCAGTTTTCTGCGTAGCGCGTAATATATGTATTGCTTAGTTTTCCTGGAATACTGTGTTATATTCCCGGGTAGTGGCATCATGCTGGAAGTCAGCTTTGCAAATATCAATGATTGCCTGTGATGTGATTGTTTTGGTACGCACAGAACGCCTAGTTCTAGATTCAGTGCCCTGAAAAGGGTGCAATCTGCCTTTTCAACTGGACCTAGCCCAGCAACTGACCTTGTCGAAAAAAAAAGTCCGTTTATGGTTTACATCGCCAGGGTCCAGAACGGGCAGATTTATAGAGATGATGAGCTATCTGGTCGCTTGAGTGGCCTCTCGCGGTGTATCTGGGGCGGCGGCGATAAACTGTATAGCAATAGCCTGCGCGGTCAGTTTCTGCCATAACAGCCGCATTTTGACGAAAATCATGTGCTGGCACGCTCGCGTTCTGAGATCTTGGAGGACGTAAAAACGTTCATGCTGTCGAAATTAACGTGACGTCTTCCTCTACACTCTGGCTTGTCGATTTAGGTGTTGTTTCGGTGCAAAAAGAAAAGTAAACTCTTTGGAAAGATAAACGTACTTAAGAACCTTTCCTCTGTTTCAGATAGTCACAGCACTTGCGAGGAAACCAATCATTTACCATTACTGAGGAATGACTTAGCTGACCGAGATAGAAGTGGCGAATGTCTGCTTTCATCGGGACCACACAGGCGCGTTATTTCACAAGTGCATAATATCATATATGACGACCCGTTTGATGTGGCCCACATAGCCGAAAACAATAGTCATTTGAATGAATTCGTGTAAAAGAACAAGGCGAAATAAAGGAATAACGGTGAGAATAATAATAACAAAATTAAAATATTGTCGAAGATTACGTTACTTTCTGACGCAAAATTTGAGCGCAGCTCTTCAGCAGTTTCAGCTTTTCGATGGATTGAGGCAAAGGTTTCGAGCAAGATATGTATGTACAATTACAGATAACTGTTTTTATTTTTCACACATATTCCTTCAAGAAACTTAGCACTAACAGTTTTTGACTTCATGAAGGACGGAAGTTGAGGAGAACGCAGAGGGCTACGGAACGAAAAATGGTAGGGGTAGCATTAAGAGATAGGAAGCGTGCAGAATGGGTTCGATAAATAACTCAAGTTACTGACATTCTAGTGGAAATCAAGAAGACGAAATGAGCATGGGCAGGACATGTTTTACGAAGAGAGGATAACCGATGGTCGCTTAAGGTAACAAACTGGATTCCAAGGGAAGGAAAGCGTAGCAGGGAGTGGCAGAAAGTTAGGTGGGCGGATGAGGTTAAGAAGTTCGCAGGGGTCAAGTGGATGCAGCTAGCACCGAACCGGGTTAATTGGAGAAATATGGGAGAGGCCTTCGCCCAGCAGTGGGTATAGTCAGGCTAATGAGGATGATGATGATGATGATGATGAAAAGGGAGGTTTTGTGGGTCGGGAGGTGGCGGGAGGCAGCGCGTGGGCCTATAGGAAAGTTGCGCGGCGAAGACACAGTAGCAACTGACATGCCGCTGACGCCGGAAGCGAGTCCAGTCAACGCCGCCTCTGTCTGCGTTTCGGCTTCCAGAGAACACCGTCACCGCCACGCAGAAATAGGAGCGGGGGGCTATACAACGGAGGGCATGCTGCCTCGGTTGCTGAGCTGGTTATGAGGGACAACGCTGACGGCACCGGCGACGACACCATAACGGGGGAAAAAGAGCTGCGCTCTAAAATAAGAGTGCGAGGAAAGCTATTTGCGTAACTGTCGGTATACACCCCGTTCTTCTAGCGCTCCATCTCAATAATAATCAAAGCAGATGGCAGCTTCTCACTCAAATTTATGCGCTCGTCAGAACTTGCACGGAGAACTGTATTTGTTTTTTTGCAAAGTACAGTAGCATACCAAAATTACACTAATATAAATTCAATTTTGTCTGAATTAAAAAAGCACCATATGAAACAGTGTAAAGTGTCACATATAACAATTCTAGCTCTTCACACCACTGAACTCGCTCCCCGAAAATACACACCCCAAAAAACACAACCGTTATTCGGTGGTTGATTGCGGACAGAGTCATGGTTAGCTTGTCCTTCATTTTTACTTCTTTATAAGAGTACTCTTGCGAAGACATGGCGGCCCTTGTCTTTGAAGGAGGACATTGAAGGATCGTCTAAAAATTTCGCTTCTCCTCTGATGTCCTTTGCCTTACTCTAAACAAAGCTTCAGAGAAACCATCACGCGGCGCAGTATAGAAACTCAATTACAGCGCGGTTGCTAGCACATCAGCCTAGCTAAACAATGTTTCCTGATCTCTATGCTAATGCCATGACAATGGATATGATGCCTCGTCTCCTCATCCTGATCCTCCCCGACGGTCTTGAGAGAGAAAAGTTTCGGCTTAAGGCTACCGCGAGAGGCAAAAAGTAAATGTTTTCATACGCTCACACCTGTCCTCTTCCTCACAAGCATAACGTTGGGAACGTTGCGCGTGTCCTCAAAACAAGAAACGTTATCAAAATGCATATCGCAGCACCTCTCGGTTTGATGAATAAAGAGACGTACATCGGCGAACGAATTCATAAAGAAAAAACGTTTTTGCACCTGCGCTCCGATGCTTTGTTAAAGCCACCTCCCCGTCTATCACTTATTCTTTTTTCTCCTTTTGTTTCATTTTTTCTCCCGTCATTGAAACCGCGATGCAAATTACGCGCTCTTGCGAGCGTTGTAGTAGGCGACGCCTCTTTTTCGTCGCTGCGGCTGCTGCTACTCCTACACATATCGTGCGGCTGTAGCCACGAGATGATGCGACTTCTGAACTGAGCACTGGGAGCGGTAGAGCAATTTATGCACCCCGCGAGTGGTAGGTGCGAGCGTGCCAGACAGTCGCATCGCTGCGCCTCACTTTTTTGTTATGCTTGTTCACAACATTTCTTAAACTGCTTTTGCTTAGCTGCTACCCCTGACGCTCGGAGACACCCCCGAAAGAAGTGAACAAATTGAACTAAGAGGAACCAGGGAGAAGAACAATGCCATCTAGTGTTTTAGTGTTTCGGTGTCCTTCTTGCGTGTTTCTTCTCTTGTTTCTTTTTAATTCTGTTATTACTGCAGGCATCTTTTCGTAAGTAATGCGCGGAGAGAATTTAGGGAAGGGAAGCAAGTTTTATTAAAAAGGACAACGGCTGCGTATACGGACAGATGGGAGTGTAGATTCCGCAAGTCATTCAGAGAGTTGGCGTGGCAGTGCCTTAGTGCGCCAACCCCTTTTATTTTTTCATCCCTGTGATGGGATTTTCTGATGCGGAAACAGACAAAGAAGAAGCCCCAGGAAAAGCTACGTAGCCGAGTGGTAGCATCCGCGTGCCTTTTGTCTTCGCCCAGCATCAACAATCTAAGAACGTTGCCCAGCATGCAGAATGGGCGGCATTGCGTACATGCCCACGTTCGCGCGTTCTTACGGACAGGCGGTTCAACACAGGCGCTTGGATAGCTTTGCAAGGGCTCTTTGTTTAAATATGTTTCATTAAATGGTTCCTCTAGTATCTGCTTTTGTACTTCGCAAAAGGCATGGACGGCTTAGGTTGTGGGTAATGAAGATATTATTGCGGACGAGGAAGAAAAGCGAGCAGTGGCGCGGTAAGGAGCGCTCGCACCAGGCCCGCCGCGATGCACTAAAATCGCGGCATTGTAAACGGTCATCCTATGGCTGTCCTCCAGCTGGCCGCCTCATATCATTTTGGTTGGAGGTTCTGGGTAGTTAATGCCTCCTCATCCTAGCCCGGAGCTTCGGCGCACCACGTCTGTTTCCGCCGTCGGCAGAGAGATTCTGGGACTCATCGCTTAGTTCTTCCCAGCCTGTCGGGGCGAGCGCGACCACGCAGTTCCACTGCTCCGCCCCCGCCCCGACAAGACACGACGGAGAAATGCAGCCAAATCAATCCATGACATACATACATACATACATACATACATACATACATACATACATATACACACACATACATACATACATATATTTGTATGTATGTATGTATGTATGTATGTATGTATGTATGTATGTATGTATGTATGTATGTATGTATGTATGTATGTATGTATGTATGTATGTATGTATGTATGTATGTATGTATGTATGCATACATACATGCATACAAATATATCTCAATTCTGGGCTTGAGTATATATCACAAAAACGCTTAAAGAGCCGCGCTCAAATTTTGCATTAGGGAGCACGGTAATAGTCCTCAGGATTTTTTTAATGTGAGGAGCAGTAGTTTGAATCCTTTTGTTTGTTCCTTTTTACTTATTTTCTTTTTATATTTTTCAACGCGCTGCAGAATCTCGAAGATAGCTTCGATTTTAAGGCAAAATGTATGAGAAACATCCTGTTGCAGTTTTGTACAGGGAGCATACGGGAGGGTCCTGAATAGGTACCCCCTCAATCTCTAAGTAGACTCACTTATGGGAACGAATTAGCTGTCGGCAGTGGTCCGCTCCCGCTCGACCAAGGTCCTTTGGGCCGTCAAGTCAGAGTAGCCTATAGCAGGGCTGCCTCGCAATCCTAAGTGTTGGGTATGGGGTAGATTTGGGTTTTTTTTACGTGAATACACCATTCGAAAATATTCGAGGACTTTCCTCCCCCTCCCCCCCCCCCCTCCCCCCTAGTGCGGGAATTACCCTGCACCGCAGAGAACAATAACATTTTGGTGTAAATTCGTAGAAGATGCGTAGATAGGAGGACGCAATAGGGTTAAGGGGTTCCTCAGCATCCCTATATGTTGCAGTTCAACAAACTGTCAGAGACTTTAGGCCACCCTATAGCTGACCACCTGTTACGCCAACGGTGGCGCCGACACCGCTCAATCCGCAAACGGACGCCTAAGAGACGCGCCCCAAAGCATTGCACTTAGATTTCTAGAGTAATTGTACATTTTTACAAAATAACAGTGCCGTTTTTTATTGCTGGGAGATGCTGTTGAAAAAATATTACTTTAAATGTTCCCACTATATATAACTATAAGCGTACAACTTCATGCTCCAAGTGATCTGCTATTCGCTTGGTTTCAACTGCATTTATAATCTTGAGTTAATTGGGCCACACATTGCCAACAAACTATCATCCCTCTTGTTGTTTCTTTAGTTCGGAATACACTAAATTACGTAGGCATTACTGGAAGAAATTACACTCCTATAAAACACAAAATTGAACTTTCACTTCTTTCCGAAAACAGCAAGCACAAATTTAGATGAAAATGGCATTCTTCATTTCGTTTTGGGTCTACATAAGGCCAATTTCTCGAATTTTGTTGTCTGTACCAATATAAGGATTGTAAATTGTTATAGTTAAGTAACTCTGTGTGATGATGTCTGCCTATCTTAATGTGCGCATGAGGTAATGAAGACATTTTCGGCAAATTTCAGCATTGCAGAGCAAGAGCCATTTATGCTTTATAGTGATTTTGACTAATAAATACGCACAATCGGCTATATCGTGATGTCTAGCGCATATGCTTTTTTTAATTTTTGAGACCACAACAGTATCCTCGGCAGAGTATCAACACACCATCGCGTAATGCTCTTAATCAATAGCCATGACGTTTTTTTCCCACTTGCTGCTAAGGCAGTGCAGATTCACGGGAAACCACAATGTCCACAGAGCCTTCCGATCTCTCAAATATATGCACTTTATGGTAATTAACAAGAACGCATTGACTGTTTACACAGCGGGTAGACTTTGCACTCTGATCTCACCGGCCTAATTACTTGCTGCGTAGAACACATGTGAATGTTTCAACTGTCGCCTCAGCCTACTGGAGTCCGGACCACGCCTTTATCCCTGAATTTGTGAAGACCTGCTCAAGAAAATGCCCCTGTGGTTCGCATTCCGCTTTAATTACCGTGACGAGCCGCAACATTGTTTTTTTTCCTTCATTAAATGCTGCTTCTAAAAAGCATTCCTCACTCCTCACTGGCATGCTTGACAGCCCTAAAAGCCCCGTGCGGCTGTCATAAGGCAATAGAACACATACTGATATATTTTATAAGGTGATCGAGTAAAATTACACCTCTTAAGCAAACGGAAACAGTGATTCTTCACAGTAATTTCGCCCTTGCATTGCGACTAAACGGCGCGTCAACTTTCGCTTTCTGCTAATAAAGACTTATTGTGAAATTGACACCTCTTCAAGTATAAAATAATGTTCTCTGGTCAAGGCATAAAAATGTGTAATTTTGTACGAAGCTCGAGTAACATGCTTTTTTTAAAAGCAATGCTTATTTAAAAACAAGACACTTTGTTCTTTTTTGTCCTTTTTACTTACGGGCCCAACTTAATATTACAGGCTCAACTTAATGGAAATATGAAACAATTTTCAAATTGCATAAAATCCGGGGTTTGGAAAGAAAGGCTTTGGTAATCATGTGTGTCAATTTTTTTCTGAATTATACATCGATAATAAAAAAAAAGTCGATATCAGCTGTTCAAACCACGGGGGCAGCGGAGCGCCGAAACTGAGGAACAGGTGGATGTGACGTCAATCTCGAAATGTCGGCCGGCCGCGTGATTTGCACGCTTGCTCCACTTCATCCTGCGCTTTAGTGATGAACGGATCAGCGCAATCTGCTGCTGGTGCTGTTTGTTTCTCCAGTTCAGTAGTTGTGTGCTGAAGGTTCCGCGGGTTCAAAGATTCCACGAGGTCAGCCAGCAGATACGCATGCAGCTGCTGCGGAGTAGTGATGAGGGGTCTTGACGCGGGTGCTGTACGTGGCAAGGTTCCACACCATGACGGGAAATTGGCTGGGCGCGCTTCGACGCCCTCTGATTAGTGAGCCTCTTTTGCTGAGTTGTAAAATAAACATCGTTCGATATTCCTAAATACTTTCCTCATGTCATAAGAAAACAGGCAGTCTGTGTGAGGGAATAACCGACTAGTGGCTTTCAGCACGGATTTCAGTTGTGCAAACATTGGTGGTCCTGTGGACATGGTGGGTTATATTTTGCCAGATGATTATCTTTCAGCGCAGTGAGTCTCTGTTATGGAAAAAAAAAAACAATTCTTGACTTTGAAATCAGCTGTGTTTTGCAGTGATGATTTTCGTGCCGAAGACGACCATCGAATTTTGCCAGGGATTGCTGCCATTTGGGATACCAATTAAATCAGGCAAACTGACGTCCGGCGCCATTCTTTTATTGTTCCCGCAACTAATTAGTTAAATTCCGTTGTTGAACGCTGGCTTGACCGTCGTTACGCTTAACCGAGCATACCGAACACAAAACGGAAGTCGCTTGCTCACTGTTGTTAAACAGCTCGCCGCCGATCTCGGCTACGTCAACAATTACCAATTAGGTACAGCAAACAAAATTCATGATCGGTAGAACGAAGCTTCATTTAAAATGGTCAATTATAACGCAGTGTCTGGAAATGTCGTGTGGCTCGCGTGGCTGCAGCGCTCTCAGGCATCATCCGTAGGCAGCACTGTTTCCACACGCCGCGGCGGCCGCGTCTTCCGCAAGCTGTCCGTGGATCTCTTGCGCTAGCGACAAAAAAGCGTTAGAAAATTTGTTGACATAAATAATAAGCGCAGGAATAACAGAATGTCAAAAATTAACCCTTATAAAGAATCGCTGACCTGTACCGTCATGCTGGAAGGAGTGATAACGATGCGTTGCGGCTCATCTGATCTTCTTGTATACATTAGCGCTCCACTGCTAAGGCGGTGTCATAAAAATGATATCTTCCTTTCATTGCGACAAAAGGAGGTTGACCGAAAGGCAGTTTAATTAGTAGGCCATTTACTACAGCGCTGTTCAATCCGAAAGCGTTGTCTGCCGTGGCGTCGATGCGAAACAATATAGGCCTAACGACGACCGCGGGGAGTAGTACCCTGCCTGAGCGCCCGTCAGCCGCGCTCACTGCCGAAACCGTCGCAGTGAGCTCGCAGCATCCAGTGCTGCAGGTTTTGCGAACTTGTCTGATTACATGCTTGCGAATGGTATTGAACCACTTTCGGTGTTACGTTGAGCAGCACACCACAAAAACTGCGTTGCAAAGACGGCACGGGCTGCAGCTGCAGTACACGTACGTTTGTTGTTGCACCGTAGGGCTATACTCGAGGGTTGTATGAACACGCTGTGAACTGGAATAGGACTCTATGAAAGGCATATTTCATTTCTTGCTAATAAAACGTGATTTAGTGGGTAAAGGGCAGTTGTTAAAGCGCCGCACTCGTGTACAGATTTCCGACTCACCCAAAGGTGCTGACTACGCTTTCGCTTTCGACTTACTCGACAGTGCCTTTCGTAGCGTCGCTTTTTAAAACTGCTGGTTGCTGGAACGCGTGCGGTACGTTTCCAAGCAGATAAACATTGCTCAAATGATTAATAACATATTATTCAACTTGCAAGTCACCTGAAGTAACGCGCACCGAGCAGCACCGCTGGCGCCTGCCATGCTATACCTACCAAGAATGACGTCATGATGGGCCTAGCCAATTACGGACAAACGCGTGCGGTAAGTTTCCAAGCTGATAAACATTGCTCAAATGATTAATAACATATTATTCAGCTTGCAAGTCACCTGAAGTAACGCGCACCGAGCAGCACCGCTGGCGCCGGCCATGCATACCTACAAAGAATGACGTCATGATGGGCCTAGCCAATTACGGACAAACGCGTGCGGTAAGTTTCCAAGCTGATAAACATTGCTCAAATGATTAATAACATATTATTCAGCTTGCAAGTCACCTGAAGTAACGCGCACCGAGCAGCACCGCTGGCGCCGGTCATGCATATCTACCAAGAATGACGTCATGATGGGCCTAGCTAATTACGGACAAACGCGTGCGGTAAGTTTACAAGCTGATAAACATTGCTCAAATGATCAATAACATGTTAATCAGCTAGCAAGTAACCTGAAGCAGCGGGCACCGAGCAGGCGCCGGCCGTGCATACTTACCAAGAATGACGTCATGAGGGGCCAGGCCAATTACGAACAAAAGACTCATCTCATTTACTTGGAGAGCGAACCCGCTGGTGCTAGTTCTCATAAACAGTGCCGCTTGCAATCATTTCTGCCATTTTTAAGCATGGTAGTCTTGTTCTGCCGAAAAGAAAAACTATAAAGTGCGCACACAACTCTATTTTTTTGCGAGTATTGTTTCAGCTTCCCTTTAAGGGAGGACTTTTCAAGCAAATGCTCGCTGCATGTGCTTTGCGCGCGAGTTCGCAGTCAACGCCAGACAAATCTGAGGTATTATCAGCAGCTACATATTCATGATTTTTTCTATCATTGTCCAGTAACACGTGTGATATGCAATTGATGTGACATAAGGGATCAATTTTGACAGAAGCGCAACTTTCAGTTCTGAGATAATTCCGGTGTAGTTTCCAGAATCACGAACCCTACCTCGGGAGCATTTCGTTTTGGTCCTACTGACCTGCGATTTGCCTATTTGTCTTCCTCCATTAACCTTCCAGGCAAACCTAGATTCTTCCCATTAAGACCATCCACTGCCATATTGAGATTGTCTAGAAGGAATTCTGAGCCAATTTGTTTTTCATGGAGCCTTACACCCAAATTGCAGGATGTACGGTTCCCTGAATATTTGTGAATAGGGGACCCAAACATTGCAGCGCGGCGGTGCAGGCGCTAGCGCACAGCCCAGCGTCTCAGCGTCACCTACCGAGCAGGTCGACCCGCTCCCCTGCTAACTTCTGTGCGTATGCTCTGTCTGCACGCGAAATAAAATTATTCCAGGCGCGCGCGTTTGCTTTCCCGCTTGTGCTGTGAGGCCGCGGTGAAAAATGAACTTGGTGTGCGCTTCTATGGTTTAGAGAATTGGTCTTTTGCTCTTATCTCGTCAGCTATGTTTTGTTTTGTTTTTTGTCTTGTGGGAAATAATGACGTGGTATACGAAGCGAGAATTAAAAAGCTACCCTAAACGAATCTGTTTCATGAATGAATTTCGTCTTTTCTTGTCTTCATGCCGTACTTACTCAGCTCTCTGTGCTTGCTTGCTTCCGCCATGCTCGTGTCCTGGTTGTATTCGTCTGTTGCCTCCTTGCTGTATTCGCGTCGCTGTATTCGCAATGACTCTAAGCAGGTTACCGGAACAGTCCTGATTGCCTCTCTGCGTATTTTGATCGTTGCGCAGAACGCAACGATTAAATGGCGCTCAGGGCGAAACCATTAATTCACGTGGGCGATTGGATGTGACTGATCCTTAACCATAATCATACTTTTTACAAGCCCGTAATCACTGTTTCCGGGTTGGAATCTTGCCGGAAGAGAACAGAATGCGCCGAGGACGTGTCTGTTGTGTACTTCGTTAAGGCCTTGCGCATGACTAAACTGAAGTGGTTACTAGTTAGGCACAACTAAAAAGTTAATTCTGCAACCAGGAAGAGGTGCACAGGGGCCCTCATTAAGAAGGCCGAAAGTTATGCGTTTCAGTCATTATCGTATAAATAATCCTGTAACATTTTTCTCTAAATTTCTGCCCGTCTCTACTTCGGCAGCCAAAACCCTGTCCATGTTCAAGAGCCTGAAGCCGACGCATTAGTCAGCAGTTTGCCTCGTAACCTTAGCCGATGCTGCCTGAATTAGTCGTGGTTAGCGTATTTAATGTACGGGAGGCTCTAACAAATGTCTACTGATCTAGAGCTCTTCAATGCGGATTTGCCCATCCGCTACAGTGTTGTTGGGTCGTTAATCTCATAAAAGACTACCACGACACTGATTTTTTACGCTTAATGAGACACTGCTTTTGCGCGGTCACGCCAGGCTATAAAGTACAAGGGTTGTGAACTTCAGAGCTGCGCTGCTTGGTACCCCATGCGTACGACAGAAGTTTGTATATGAGATGGTATCTGTCTTTTTCACCTTTGATATTCTACACGCGTTACTGGTTTGTAGGGGACGACTGTGCGCAAACTGTATAGTGAAGGGCCACCGGCATTCCCATCCTTGTTGCCTTAGGCAATGTACCATTCCAATTACACCCTGTTACTGCAGTATACAGTCGTGGCCAACTACACTGATATTTAACGCGCATATGCAATTCGTGTCACATCCGTAGTGTTTCCGTCCATAGCACACAAGCCCGTAGGCAAATGCGTCACAAGAGAAAAGCAAGACGCAACCCCGCATTTAGGCTACCACGGCGCCACATCAAGCCTCACACGACTGACCACTGACGAGCATAATTAGCGTACGGTGCTGCCACCGGGCGTCTGCTTGCACCTACCACTGTCAAAGGAGACGAGCGTAAAGGGCGAGAGCAGCACGCGGAGAGAGAAAGCGCGCGCAGCCCGTGTTGCACTGTCAGTAAAGGTGCCGCGGTAGGTATCGAGCCAGGCGAGTGCCGAAGAATTTCGCCGCAAGGGAAGGAACGCGCGCTGCAGTTACGCAGTCAAATTTGAAGTTGGCTTCCTAATAGGCACTTAGCCTCAGTTAATTTTAGCAGTTATACACGAAACCACAACAACAGTTGCGCATCTAACAGTGCCAGCACTCCGAAGTAGAGATAAAACGCTATTCCTGGTGAGCTTTCATCCCATGGTGTGGCAGAGGGCCTTGTAAACTTAAAGTCTAACTGCTCTCTCAAATCAATGCGCGACAAAAAGATCTCGAATTTCGCACTGCATGGCTGAAACTACATTTCACGGCTGTTTTGATGCGAGGGCATTTCTCAGCTCATGAACGTTGTAAACAAAACGTGTCCACAGAGCCAGTTAATACGAACTTACACTTAACAAAACATCGTGTCAGCACTGTAATCGAACCACTATCCGAAAATATTAGCTTGGAGAGAACTGGGCAATCTCCGCTGCTTTTGTTTTCTTAATGCATGAAAAAAGTTCTTTAAAGAAGCAGCCTATCATGGTTTCTGTGAAACTGCAACACACTTTCGTGCTGGGAACCAAGCATAGTTGTCTTCATCAAGTTCCAAAAGCAAAACACTCTCGCGATGTGTAGTAAAAATCGTCATCTGCATGAAAACTTCAGCTGCACCGCCCTTTCTTTTAACCTAGGTAACTACGCCACACACATAGGCCACTTGGCCGAGTGTGGCCAAGGTGCGCTATCGCAGTGTCGGACGAAACCATTAAGCAGCGTAAAAGAACGCTCAATCTTTCCGCATTATTGCAGCTAAGCAGAGTTAAATGGACCCCTCAAATTTTGCATGTTTCAAGTCGGTCGTGATTCCTATGATATCACGAGTGAATGTTGTGGCCTACTATGAAGAACACTTCCATTGCGCTTTTGCGATAATTCTCAATATTAGCATCACAAACGAGCAAGAAAAGAGGGAATAAAATTAGAAAAATCTTGCCTGCAGCTCATCATGGCTGCCAGAATGTGGCAGGGGTGGGCTGAGCACGTAACAAAAACCGCGTGTGAGTGCGCCGCCAAAAAAAGAAAATACTATGAATAACAAAGCGAAAATACAGAAGCACTCCGTGATGATGACCTTCGTTCTGGGTCCCCTCGCCGAGTTACCAACTTCGAAAATTTATTCGGTGGCCATTTGAATACGCTAGGGCACGGTGAGGCAAGAAGAGCACGGACGACACCGCGTCCTTCCTCTCCCTATGTTTTGGGCTATTTTCGCCTTTATCCCTTACGCGTATTTTTTCTTATTCCTCACGTGCGGCTCTTCCACAGCTCTGCCTACCATGCACGAGCCTCGGCATCGCTCCCCAGCGTTTCTCGCTTTCTCTAGTGGCGCCCCCAAGAGACCATGTTCTCCAGCACTATTTCCTACACTACTTGTGGGTCTTCGCCCTAAGGCTGCGCTGATGCTGCTCAAGAGGAACACTGAAGTTACCATAGAAACACATCAAGCAGCCTGGAAGAAAGCAGGGAAGCGAAGAGGCATCCGCGCAGGCACCTCTTGCTCAGGGGAAGGCATCTTACGAGGGCATGGAAAGAGGAAATGAAAGTAAAGGCAGAATTGCAGGCAGAAGTGGCTACAGCAATGACCAAAAGGAAAAAATTGAACATGAAAAAAAAAATAGCTCGCGATAGATAAAGTATAGCCAAGAAAATCAACCTTTCTAAGGCAACCACACGTCCCCTCATCTTTCTCCTTTTTCTCGGGGAAAGACTCGAGATAAACTAAACGGCATCCTTTTCATTAATTTTCCTTCTCCTTCCAATTCCACATGTCTGTTGGGTTTGCCTTTTCCCGTAGCGCCAAGAAGCAACGTGAATTTTCAGCCTCCTTCACTTGTCGCGCCACATAATTGCTCCATCTCTGCAGTGCTCGCCTTTAGGTTCGTCATTTTTAAACACACACATGGATACAGATTTACTTTGCTTTCATCAAGGTCTTTCTTCGTCTCCTTCTCTCCATTCTTTCATTTAAATTGCTTTTTCAAAAGTCTTTGCTCTTGTTTTCATTCTATCGTTCCGCTGCCTTCCCGACTACTCTCACTTTCACGGTCAAGTACTCGTGCACTGCGCTGCCCTCCCTGCCTTCTCGTGGTATCAACGGCTTTGAATCCATGCTCCCTACGTTAGTTCCAGTTGGGAGCTAAGAGTGTTCGAGCCTTGACCCCCCCCCGCTCCCCTCTCATAGGCATTCAGTCAAATCATGCATACACTACCATATCTTGTCTTCATCACCGCTGGCGGTAAAAATGGCTCGATTATTTTCTTCCTACCTAACCTTCTCCCATAGGTCTACGTCGTCTAACTTCATCTTAATTGATTTGACCACGCTGGGACGTTTTCCTTTGTCTTTGCCGCGGCGAGTTTGACCGAGCCAACCTAGTGGCTTCCCAACGTCGGCATCGAAATATGCAAGCCTCTGTGTCTATAACCTTGTGCTTTCCTTTTAATTCAGCCTTCATTTCCTTTTGTTGCACGCACCTTTGACTGATGTCTAGCTCACCTTTAGCATGCCGTGAACATAAATGTATCAGCCCAAGTATAGAAGCCTCATTCGCTATAATTACTCTGCCTCCCAAATAGCAGAGATGGGCAAGTGAGTGGGTCAGAACGGCTCCGCTCCCTGAGTGAGCCAGCTATTTGAACGGCTCAGCGGCTCAGTTAAGCCTGGGTCGCTCAGGACTGAGCTGTGGCTGTATTGGAGATAGAGGAAGCCGGCTCTGTCTCTCTCTCAATCGTTTACTGATCTGCGCCTATGTGAACCTCCCGATCGGTTCCGTTGAAGCCGGGTGACTGGGTGCGACTTCCGCACTTCTTTTGGCGGGGCTACAAAGCAACTGTTCTCTCATCCTTCCTAGTAAGAATCGCAACCCCTCTCTCGCTAGAGCCCTGTACGCACCTCGCCTTCGGCTTTATTTTCAACCGCTCTTATTAAAGAATGATTGAGCCGTGGTTTAGTTCATTCTTGGCTCTTAAGATAGGGAGCGCGGGTTTAGACTAAGGTTTAAGGTATGACAACTCTCCCCCACGCTCTCACATTGTATGGCATCGATAATTTCCGCCCAAAATTTATCAACGAAACAACTGTGGCCACTTAACTATTTACAGTCCTAGCAGTGTGAGCATTTTAAAGATCATTCTTCGCAGCGGATCTCGCTGTCATTTGCTTCAAAAATGAAAAAAAAATGCAATTAAACTCATCAATTGCTAGTCGTTCGCGGTCGTAAACAGGCAAGTGACGAAACGCGACAGGAAGCCTTTGTTTCTCTACAGAGGCGTTCAACACTATCGCCTTAAATAACAGTGCTTTATATTTCGCGACACACAGGGCACTGTTTTTGTCTTCTCATGAAACCCTTGAATCATTACTGTTCCTCAAAAGGGCAATAGGTAAGTACCGCACGCGTTCAATGCGCTTAATGTGCGCAGTATTCTCAAATTTTACTTAATGTTAATATAGAAGAAAGGTCGTTTCATTTCGCTGTAATAATGTTACCCTACACTGGTGGTGCTTCAACGCATGTGAATCTTATTTGCTTGAAAGTGCGCCCGTAATTCACACTGCGGGTACGCGGCACTTTGCAAGCGCCCCATACTAAGAAAAAAAAAAAAAAGACTGATCCTACGAAAACCGCTGCTGGTTCGCGATTGGGTGCGAGGACATACCGTGGCGCCACCTCTTGGCAGCGCCGCTTGACGCAGTAAAGGGGATAACGCGCTTTGGACTGCTGTTGTGTGATGCTTTCCTAGGCAGTTTTGTTGCGCGTTAATGCAGAATTTATTTATTTCGTATGCACCTCGGACTAGGTCTCTTGAAGAGTATTTAAGGTATTTTGCCAAATCTATTCGGTAAGAAAGCATTTCACAGAGTCCGTGAGGTGTTGAGGCTTAGCCTGGCGAGTTTGAACTACGACGCCGCACTCTAGCAGCGTTGTTTTCGTAGTTGTTACAGAAAGGGAACATGTGACGGATCCAGCCAGAAATAAGCGGTAATAAATCACAGTAATCATTTTGAGAAAATTACGCGGTACATCGCTGCTTTGCGCGCTAATCATATTTATCTGCTAGAGGAATGCAGCTCTCCGGTGGCGACTGATGTGGGGCACTTCGCACAGTGCCAGCAGAAGCGGCGCCATTCGGCTGATCCTTGAATAGTAAAGTTTTACAGTTTAGGAATACATAAAGAAATATTTAAAGCAATTGTGCAGAGGTGTGTTCCTTCTTGCACACTTGACCGCGATCATTGCCACTCGTGCTCCGAGCGGGTGTTTATTTGGTCCCGTAGTTTTCTTGAGCCTTACGTGAGCACATCATGGTATGCATGGTTATTTGTTTTCTCAGTCACTTGAAATTACTGATGAAATTGCCTATGGCGAGCCATAGCGCGTACCGCTTCGAGTGGCAGCAGAAACCTTTAGTTTCGGGCATCAGTACCTTCACTGAGAAGAAATTTGACACCTTCCCACGTTCAAAACGAACATTCCTCACTCCTGGTAGGTACTGCTCGGTGAAGAACGCAGTATATTTTCTATCCCGCCAGCAATCAGATTTCGTTAGCTTCACAAGTGATAAGCGCAAGAACATAAACCTTAATTAGCGCCAGTCCTTCGGCTCCAACTCACGAAACTCTCCAACTCCGTATAGATGAAATTTTTCTAGATGAAACGCATTTTGCCCACATAAAAATTACCACTTACTTCTTTACACATGGACAACTTATTTAACCAAACTTCCTTCAGCTGGTTTTCCGGGTAGAAATGAGAGCGTGCTTCGGGTTCCTTCGCGTATGCAGAAGAGTAACAGACCGTGGCACGAGCTCAAATAAACTAAACAGCGACGGCGTAAAATGAAAGTGTGCCATGCTGGCACAGGTCAAAAAGCAAAACTGACGAGAAAACCGCCACTTTAAGGTTGTAAAAAGCACAAATTCAATCCTGCGCCTGTTTCAGCAGCAATAAGCGAAATCATGTGATCCTACTTTCTCGTCCAGGCTGACACCAGCGCCGCCCGCACCAGTGGTGGAGCTCGCTTCCAATGCTAATAACAGGTCATTACGCGTGTGCGGGCGTGTCACGTGCATGCCGCGTGTTCTGTTATGTACATGACTACTCAGTTTAAGCTGAAAAGAAACCCCGTCGTCAACGACAGTGTTTCGCCATTCTAAACAAATAATTGTGTCACCAATCTATCTCCTTTCAGGGCGACTAACAAATCCTAGCAAACACACTATCCGCTTTTTTTAGATGAGACTCTTTCCGTTTAAGTCAACTATATTTACTGAAGGTGCACCTAATCCCCAATCAAGGATTTCGTTCATTTCTTATCCTATATCGTTTCAAAAATATTTCAATAACATTTACTATCATGCACCACACAGAGAATTATCCCTAATAAATACTTGGTGCATCCATCTCTAAATTAGCCCAAAATACCATGTGGGTTGACTTTTAATATATATAGAGTGATGATATTCCCGCGTGCGTCTCTGAAAAGAGGAGAAAGAAGAACAGAGGACAAGGAGGACGAAACTGAGGGTAGAGCGTGGAACTGTTCCGATCAGTGATCGCTGCCTTGTACTCGTTACATTTTCTGGTGGAGAAGCGGGGTACGATTTCACTTTTTGCTGAGTTCAACCCATCAAGGGCAACCGAGAGCCACCACGGATTTGACACCGGCCCATCGCAGTTGCAGCAGAAGCCTTCGAGGTCAGTCGCCAGAGTTCGGGCCTATTTCCTGCACGCCTGTGGCCAACATGCATAGATCCAACACGAACATTGCTGCTAATGGAGAGTCTCCACCCCAGTTCGTCGTCCTCCAGTCTCGAACGCCACCGTCCTTCCATGGCGAGCTTTATGAGGGCGCTGAAGACTGGCTGGACCAATTCGAACGGGTCGCCAATTACAACGGCTGGGATGAGCAAAGGAAGCTCTATAATGTCTACTTTGCTCTCGAAGATTCAGCGCGGACGTGGTTCGTGAACCACGAAACGACACTATCAACATGGGACCTCTTTCGTCGCCAGCTGTTGGCGACCTACACCGCCAACGGCCGAAGAGAGCGTGCGGAGTCGGCGCTGAAATCTCGTATCCAAGCCCCAAACGAGTGCATTGGAATGTACTACGAGGACATGATCCGCCTTTTTAAGCGTTCTGATCCAAATATGTCAGAGGAGAAGGTAGTGCGCCACCTAATGCATGGAGTGAAGCAAGAACTATTTGCTGGGCTTGTGCGCAGTCCACCTAGCACGGCATCAGATTTTCTAACGGAGGCCACCACGATAGAACAAACACTTCGACACAGGGCTCAGCACTATAACCGTAACGTGTCCGCCATGTCACCGGTCGTCTATGGTTCCGGCTTCAACGGTTCTGGTGATGCCTTAAGGGAGCTTATTCGATCTGCGGTAAGAGAAGAGCTGAGACACATTCATCTACAGGGTCTAACGTCGTCGTCGAGGCTTCCATCACTCGCGGAGGTCGTTCGCGAAGAAGTGAGGCAAGCCGTCCCGGAACCGTCTGTGCCTGGTGTGCAGCCACCACTACCGAGTGTGCCAACGCACGCGGCCGTGCTTCAGCAGCATAACCTCTGTGATCCTCCAAGAGGGAACCCCACTGTGCCGCATCCAAACCAGCACCATAGTGGGTACGACTCTCCCAGAGCCAGAGTGAACCCCCCTACTCTTGATCCAAGAACACGCGTCATCCTCCTCTTCTAGCCGAGGTACGATTTCGAAGGACTGACGTCTGGCGTGCCGCTGACAATCGGCCCCTTTGTTACCACTGTGGCGAGGCCGGTCACATGTTAAGGTTCTGTTCGTACCGCCTCGCCGGACTTCGTGGCTTCCATCCGCGTGCGCGATGTCTTCGGAGTGGTGAACGACCACCCGAAATCGAGGAGTACCTGTCGACGCATACGAATCCTCCGGACGTCCCACAATACGGGTACCGCGTCATTACCTCTTCCCGCTATCGTTCTCCAAGTCCACGGCCCTCTACATACCGCACTAGCCGCTCGGCGAGCCCCTACTCCCCGAGGCTTCGGGAAAACTAGGAACAGCGAGCTGCGGAGGTGAGGCCGCTGACGAGCGAGGTGCTGAACATCCTCCATCAAGTTTAGTACAAGATAACGGCTATCAGACGGCGTCATGTAACGATGAACCTGAGTGCGCAGTTTCGGACATACCGGTTTCTACCGACGATTTTTTCATTACAGCTTTAGTTGAGACGGGGACGGACTATTCAGTTATGAGCAGTGGGTTTGCCAGGAAATTGAAGAAAGTTTTAACCGAGTGGACTGGGCCTCAGATCCGCACTGCAGGGGGACACCTTATTACCCCGGCTGGAAGATGCGTTGCGAGAGTTGCAATTGACGGATTTGTTTATGTTTGCGACTTCGTTGTACTTACCCACTGTTCGCGAGACGTCATACTCGGCTTGGACTTCTTACAGGCTAATGGTGCGATAATTAATTTGCAAGAATCACGAGTGACACTTTCGCCGAGCCAAGCCATTGCGATATCTAGCGTCGACGGTTCATCAACGCCCGCCTTACGTATTACAGCTGTTGATGTTATGGTCCCGCCACGGTGCAGCATTATGGTCTTGGTAGAAAGCGACTCAGCATGCGACCAAGACGTACTGGCAGAGACGAACGTGGGCCTGCTTCTTGAGAAAGGCATCTGCGCTGCAAGAGGACTTGTTCGCTTGCGGGACGGTTGTGCGAAGCTCTAGATTACGAATTTCGGGACCGAGTTTCAGCACATTGCGAAAGGAACGGCCATCGCGTATGTTGCCGACTTTATTGAGCCAGGGACCATCTGTACTCTGGCGCGCCGTCGCCAGCCAGACGTAATGCACCCGACATTCTCTCAACTGTGGGAATTAATCCCAGTCTGTCGGTGGTTGAGCGGCGGCGACTCCTAGACCTCCTTCAGGAATTTGCTGGATGCTTTGCAACGTCTTCGAAAGTTGGGCGTACCCCAGTAGCTAAACACCGCATTATGGTTGACGCGGAGACCAAGCCGATTTCCCAACACCCATACCGAGTGTCGTCAACGGAACGAGAGGCTATTCGAAGCCAGGTGCAGGAAATGCTTACCGATGACGTGGTACAGCCGTCTACCAGTCCCTGGGCTTCGCCTGTAGTGTTGAGGAAGAAAAAAGACAACACTTTGCGTTTTTGCGTCGATTATCGTAAGATAAATCAGGTAACGAAACGGGACGTATACCCACTCCCACGTATCGACGACGCATTGGACCGGTTACGCAATGCCAAATATTTCTCGTTGCTTAACCTCAAGAATGGCTACTGGCAGATAGAAGTGGACGAAAGGGACAGAGAGAAAACAGCGTTCGTTACCCCCGACGGCCATTATAAATTTAAAGTGCTTCCTTTCGGTCTATGTTCTGCACCAGCAACCTTCCAGCGAATGATGGACACCGTTCTCTCTGGACTGAAGTGGCAAGCGTGCCTAGTGTATCTCGACGATGTCATTTTCGCGGCTAGTTTTGAGGAGCACTTTGACCGACTGCGAATGGTACTACAGGCACTGCATTCAGCCGAACTGACGATAAAACCCCCGAAATGCAATTTCAGATTCCAGGAGCTCCGCTTTCTTGGCCATGTTATTAGTTCTGAGGGCGTGAAACCAGATCCCGACAAGACTGCTGCTGTGAAAAATTTTCCGCGCCCAACCGACAAAAAGTGCGTTAGAAGGTTTTTGGGGTTTTGTACCTATTACAGGCGTTTCGTAGAGAATTTTTCAGTGATTGCCGAGCCCCTTACGCGTCTTACCCGAGACATTGTTCCTTTTGCGTGGCAAGATGATCAAGAAAATGCTTTCAACGAGTTGCGCCGGCGACTGCAGGCCGCCCCGATACTTGCCCATTTTGACGAAAACGCTGCTACGGATATCCATACCGATGCCAGTAATTTTTGACTCGGTGCCGTTCTGATTCAGTGACATAATGGCACTGAGAAAGTTATCGCTTACGCAAGTCGCTCTCTTTCAAAAGCAGATACAAACTACTCAACCACGGAAAAGGAATTTCTCGCGGTAGCTTGGGCCATAACTAAGTTCCGACCCTATATTTACGGCCGACCTTTTAGGGCTGTGAGCGACCACCATTCGTTATGCTGGCTAGCCAACCTCAAAGACCCCTCTGAACGGCTTACAAGGTGGAGCCTCCGTCTCCAAGAATACGACATTACGGTTGTATACAAGAGCAGCCGTAAGCACAGCGACGCCGATTGCTTGTCTCGTGCACCAGTTGATGCTGCCCCTCCCGACCGAGAAGACGATGACTTCCCGTTTCTTGCTGTCCTAACGACCACCGACATGGCCCAGCGTGAACGGGCTGACCCCGGTCTACGCCCGCTTATTGAGCATCTCGAAGGCCTTGATGTAGCTGTCCCACGTGCTTTCGCACGGGGTTTATCCTCCTACAGCATTCGCAATCGCGTCCTATATAAGAGAAATTTTCAGCACAACAAGAAATCCTTCCTTCTCGTTGTGCCGTCCGACCTCCGGCCAGAAATCTTGCACGCAATGAGCCTTCGGCTGGTCATTTGGGAGTCACGCGAACATTAGCACGCATTCGACAAAATTACTATTGGCCTAAGTTGCTGCCTTCAGTCCAGCACTACGTGAGAACATGCAGAGATTGCCAGCGGCGAAAGACACCTCCGCTGAAGCTTGCAGGGCTCCTTCAGCCGATACCTACGCCAACAGCCCCTTTCCATCAAGTGGGTATGGATCTTCTGGGCTCTTTCCCAACGTCCGCATCAGGGCACAGATGGATAGCAGTGGCGACGGACTACTTAACGCGATATGCCGAGACACAGGCACTTTCCCGTGCACCTGCTGCAGAAGTAGCCGAGTTTTTTCTTAAGACCATCGTACTGTCCGCGGTGCCCTATCGGTTATGATCACTGACCGCAGTACAGCCTTTACGGCTGAACTAATGCAGGCTCTCTTCAGTCTTACCCGCACAAGTCATCGTAGGACTACTGCTTACCATCCGCAAAGAAACGGACTGACTGAACGCCTGAATAGAACGCTTGGAGACATGATTTCCATGTACGTCGACGTTGAGTATCGCACGTGGAATGAAGTCCTTCCATATGCAACTATTGCATACAATACGGCTGAACAGGAGAGGACGCGTCTTGCGCCATTCCAGCTAGTCTACGGTCGTCGCGTCACCACAATGTTGGACGCTATGCTACCCATAAGTCATGGCGACGATGTCACCAACACCTATGCAGACGTCGACATATTTCTACAGCGGGCCGAAGAAGCGCGCCAGCTCGCACGATGCCGTATTCAACATCAACAACATCGCGATGCCAGTCGGTACAACCTCCGACACCGAGACGTTCACTACCAACCTGGCGATCTTGTATGGGTGGGGACACCAGTGCGCCGTCGAGGACTCTCCGAGAAACTACTTCGCCGTTACTTTGGGCCATACGACGTCATTCGGCGTCTTAGTAACGTGACTTACGAAGTTGTTTCTCGGGGCCAACGACCTTCAACACGGCGGCGCTCAAGTGCTGAAACTGTTCATGTAGTGCGGATGAAACCATATTATGAGAGGCAGTGATCTTTTGCGCGTGTGCAGCTTTGTGTTCCCTGCTTCTCCTGCGTGCATAATCGGGGGACACTCCCAGCGTTGAGTCGCCGCTCTCGAAGAGGGGGGGGGGGGGGGGGTAATGCCACGTGCCTCTCTGAAAAGAGGACAAAGAAGAACAGAGGACAAGGAGGACGAAACTGAGTGTAGCGCGTGGAGCTGTTCCGATCAGTGATCGCTGCCTTATACTCGTTACAATATAAACAGATATAGATAAAGAACTTTAAATACAGAGAAAGCAGATTAACTGATTCGAGGCCCCTCCTATATTTCCGGAGACCGTGAATTCAGGGGGAGCCTGAAGCATAATGTAAATGAACCGTTTTTTTTTTTAATTCAGTATGCGCTCTGTAGCTCGAGTCTGCGTTAGCTTTTTTTTCTTTCTAAATTGTGCTTTTTTGTCCCTGCTCTCCTTGTTTGTTGCCTTCTCTATTTAGTTTTTCGTATATTCTTATTAGCCTTTTGTTCAACTTTGCGGCAGTTTTTCTCAAGGCCTATGGCTCTCAGCCCTCCGGCGGCTCCCGTTGTTTCCTTTCAACCTGGCGACAGATTTTTTTCCCCGGTCCGCTAACTCAAACATGTTCAACTTTCCTGTTTTTGCCGCCACATACACTAGCCGACCGTAGTTAGTTCATTGACTCATTCATTTTGTGTTTACTTCAAGCCGCATCGCTCGCCATTCATAGTGTGAAGAGTGGTTTTAATTTTCCAAGGCACCTGTTTCCCGACGCGCTGCAGTCGGGGCTGTTTGTACGTCACCGAACTGGATTTTGTTTTTCGACTAGGCTGGCTGCGGGAAGAGTTATGCATTCGACATTTGCCTTGTTGTAATAAGGCTTGACAAAATACACATAACAAGCATGGAAAGGAAAACAAAAGACGCACAAAGCCAGCCGAGGCTACCCGAAGTATACACGCAGCATTGCGGCTGCCAGGTCGCCGGCGCGGAGCCTCGACACAGCGGCAAAGTAAAGCCGGCAAAGCAGAGCAGCCGACCGCCTCCTACCGACGGCAGCCGACGGCGTGCGGAGGGTCCTGCAGACGGCATAGTTTTTTCTTTTCTTTGTATGTCGGCTCGATCTACTCCTGACTGCCTACTGGAGTTACTTTATCATAATGCTAATAGATGGCGTTGAAGTCGCAGCAATCAAAGACCTGACTCTGGCGGAACGGTTCCTAATGGCTCACTGAACGGGTGGTTATCCAAAAGAACCGCCGCTCACGGTTCCTGGCAGCTCACTCAACGACGGCTCTTCAAAAGAGCCGCTTCTCCATGGAGGAAGGACGCCTCTGAGTGAGCGGGCCGCCTCTTCAATAGGCGCCTCTCAGTGAGCCGCCTGTCATTCTCAATCTTTTGAAAGAGCGGCCCAAAAGACAACTGAAGGCGAGGTGATGTTTGTGACTCTTGTGAGGAAGGACGGTAGGCAAAGCCTCAGAAATCACCCTCCCCTGTTCCCGTGCGCGTTTCTTTCCAGTGTACGGGAGAAGGGTGCTCTCGGAGACCATGCGGGAGGGCAGTTCCTTTCTCGCATCACTACTAGATGGCGCCGAAGTCCGAGAAGATCATACTCAAAGGAACCGTTCGGCTCGAATCGGATCACTGAACGAGACAGCCGGCTCACCAAGAAAACTGCCTCTCACGTTTAGTGAGCTGCCGCTCAGCCGCTCTTTTGAAAGAGCCGCTCAAAAAATCCGGCTCGCTCCTGAGCAACATATCTCTACCAAGTAGGAACCAATATTCGCGTTCCTCGCAGGTCCTTATTTCCTTTTTATCTTCTTCTCTTTATTTCCCAACTCTTCCTAAAGCCTTCTTCTGGCTTCTTTCTCTTATCCTGCGATTTTCCGCCGCGCTCGCTTGCGACAGCGGGATGAATAGTGGCGGTGATTCCATCTTGGAGACCCCTTCTGATGTGCGTCCTCATCATGCCTGCGCCTGCGGCGTGTAAGTGCACCCCTTTTCCTCCTTGCCGCGCGAAGCGGAATAAAAAGGTGGCACGCGGGAAATGCGGAGATCACCCACAGGGCGAGCGGGATGAAGCCTTAAATGGTACCTCCATTGTCAGCCGCCGACGTTGGTCATCCCGAGGAATGAATTATAATGGCGACACGCGCATAAAAACGCTTCTCTCTGCTACGTGCATACGTGGTTCCGGCATAATTTCCCGCTGCAACCATTTCACCTCGCTTTTATATCGTGACTCCGAAATATTTCTCGGGTATTCGGACTGGCTACAGACGCCCGCTATTTTGTGCGCGTGTAGGCAGGGGTCAAAGCACTCTAAATGAAACTTGGATGTCTATTTGCATCCAGGAGAGTCAAAGAATAATGGAAGTCTATGCAAACGAGACTCTCACTTTGACCTAGCCTGATGATCGTGTCTGTCCCTGTCGCGACATCTGACTGTTTCAACGCAGGCCGTCTAAGCAGAGTTCGAAATGTGCAGCCCAAGTGCCTGAATCTTGCTGACCTCTGTCCGTTATGAACGCGCTCTGATAAAGCTCTCAACGAGCCATGCGCTGCTTTATTTGTTCATCTTTCCTTTCTTCATTCTCTGGGTGACTAAGCCATAACACCAATATGTCAGCGTGTGTTGTTCAGGAAGAATTGCTTTTATGACGTTAAGTATTAGAGCTAGCTTTCACTCGAGAAAAATGCGAGAACATCGCAGATTTATAGTACAACCGTGAATTCTAGCGCCTCATTATAGGTGCTGAGCAGACAGTTTTGACTTCTTTCGGCAACACTTCGTGCTCGCTAGATAAAATCTGGTAAAATAAAGGTTAATATCAACCCTCAGCAATAGCTTAAACGAAATGAAGCGCTGGCGCTTTATTTTCTTTAATATGCAATGTGATCACATATAACTGAAATGTCCCTTAAATAAACAACGCTTCAGACCACTGCCGCCACCCGCATTGGGGCAATGCGTAAGTACGTTACACGTTGCTAGGCTAAGCCATAACGACATGGCGGCGGTTGCTATAGAACCACTTCTTTTATACTTCATATACTCGTAGCGTATTTTGGACGCCTTTTTCATTATGTATGCTTCAAATATAGTTCCTTTGATTGATTAACAGCTTTAATACGCTTTCAGATAACTTTCACTCGTTTATTCGGCTCTTTCATGTCCAAACACGTCAGCCTCCGGTTTTATGACGTCAACACTGATGTCACTTCCAACGTCGACATAACTGCCACTATTTCTACGTCTTCGTAGGTCACGTGGCCAAAAGTAAGGTACAACGCTACTGTCCTTGGACGTGGACATTCCCCCGCCCGGCTATTATGGCATGGGATTGACTTAAATGCTCTTCTCAAATACCTCATTAACCCACCATTTACCAAATTTTTCCCCAGCGAGATAATTTCTTTCTCTATTAAATGCAAGCATTCTTTTTCTTATAACTCGTCTCATTGGAACGTAATCATGATGAAAATTCTGGTAACACGATGCTTTCGACATAGCCATACAATACTTACGCATTATTAATTTTCATCTTCCAGCCTTTAAATATGCACGTTGCCCTGAGACAAGTGTTTTAGTCGGCCACTTCTGTTTACTTCTACGGCTGGTTGTTTCTACTGTACTGTAAGCTGTGTTGAACACATTTATCCGCATTTTGTTTCTTTTCCACTGATTGCCGTCATGATTCTGTTTTCCTCGCAACGACGATATTGACTCTGTGATACTTACGAAAGTCTAGGGAATAAAATAAGTTTTGATACACAACATCATGATTCATTGTTATTTCTCTGCACGTTTCTCTTCTCTTCCATTCAATTTCGCAGCTGGAAAAAAAAAATGAAGAAAAGGCCACGCACTAAACTGATGCGTGAACCATTTTTGTCGCCGTCGTGCTGGTTTCTGCGGGCACCATTATTTGCGGTGAAAGACCGGAAGACAGCGAGCCCACGTTGGGAATAAGCACCTAAAGTTTTTAATCACGGAATTGCAGATTTATTCCCTACCGGCGGTCGAGCGACTTCAGATGGCACAGGACACACTCCTTATATGCAGCACGGAATCTTTTTCAGAACGGATTTAGCCACGGTGATGTCAGCCTCACCAAGAATAAATGCGATAAGCTGCATTACTGCGAAAAAAGCACTGCTTTTCTCCACAGCAATATTTCCAGCAATGTTATAAATAAAAGGTTAAATCGAGTGCAGCAATCAAATTATACCTTCGTAATCATCCTTTTTCACCTCCCAGCAAAGCAGCCCACCATCAATGTATCAGATATTAACAAGTACACGAACTCAAAAGAGGAAGAAATTAATTATATCATTTTACTTAGGTAAATGATTTACTGTTCACATTGTTCACATTGTCTATGCTCCGCAAAGTGGCGCCGCCTGCGCACGAAAACGGCCTTCGGCCATGTTTCATCGCTTATTTTTAAGCTCCTTCCTGAACATCATTTATAAGACTGGTTCATGCATGTTTTTTCGAAAGAGTAACCTCTCCCTTCCACGGCGCTTCTTTAACCCTGCCCACACCTGAGCAGAACAGAGCACTTCCTTATCCTGCACTTTTTTAGCCAAACTTAGCCCACATTGCTGCGGCTGATTTACTGTCTGCGCCGTGTGTCGTGGGAGGAATCCATAAAATTCTGAGCGCTTTCATAATAGACTGCGCCTCATGTAGTCTGAACGTCAACGACAAATTGCCTAGCAACAGGATAAAGCCAGTCAAGCGTGAACGCAGGTATCGCCCAGAGGTGACGTTACACTTATAGCTCCTTGCTCTCCCTCCCACCTCCCCTCCTGCAATACATTCATGCTTTGCTTACTACCTTTGTTCTAGATATTTGCGCCTGTCGCAAATGAGCCGAGCTAGTTTCCAAATCGGCGACTTTTATCTCGTTAGCAGCTTGAAAGATTATCAAATGAGAGCAGCCATGCGAACTGGAAACGGGAAGCACACTGCTGCCTTCGGCCCACGCTTCGCTGCCGTGCCAAGACCAAGAATGTCTTGAACTCCGTGAAACTGCTGAGTCGTTCAGTGCATATAAGTGAGTTTTTTCTCTTGCGGAAGACATAGATTAGAGAGAGAGAAAACCTGCCAAATACGACATGCTCGCCAATGCAATTAATGAACGTGTCCTCTCTCAACCTTTTTCCCTTGTGTATTGATTCCCCGTGCATATAGCAAACACGGATCATGCTCGAGCTCCGTTGCTAAAGTTTACTAGTTCTTTGCTAGTTTTCGCAGACATTCCAGCGACACGCAAAAACCTCAATGCGCGGACAAAATGGAGTTCCAAATTGACGAGATAAAAAAAACAAAAGTATCAAAACTGGGTAAATTCGAGCCCGGAAAAAGTCAAACTTATTGTAATTATCTTCTCCGCTCTTTTTTTTTTTTTTTTTCAGTACACTTTCGTGGCTGCAGTAGTTACAAGAACCATGATTATTATCGGCAAAAGCCCCTCTTGGGAATGCAGAGGAATATGGAGCTCTCTGTTTCTATTTAGGTATTTAAATGAAGGCACAAAGCTAAGTTCAAGAAATGTCTGTGGGATACTTGACGGTGAAATGGGGTACACTGCGACTGAGCTTAGTTGCTCGAACCTTATTCAGACCTTTTTGCTTTATAGCGCGGAAGCACTAAAGGTCCCGTTACCCAGAAAATCAGGCGTCGCAAAGTTTTCCTAAAACTCAGGGTTATGCATTGGGCAGGTCGCAGGTGTCAGGTGTCATGGCCGGGCACTGACTGACAGGCAGGTTGTGTGACATCCCAGGACCACATCCCGTGGCTGAGATATCAGTAGCTGCCACTCGGGCAGCATCTTTGAGATTAGACACTGAGGTGAAAATCGAAACCTTTGAGCTCCTTGGATCCAGACCAACGTTCTTGGATAAAAGGCGTCTGCTATTAAAGAACGTTGATCTAGACTTAGACACGCTACTTCTAGGCCACGCTAACACGTTCGTGAAGCTTGGTTAAAGTGAGAAATTATTACTTTCTCTCCTTTTATCTTAATGATGCCGTTTGCGTCTGTGCGATGATCAGTATGTGTGATACAATAAATGCAATGCGTAAAGGGTGAGGAATTGAATGAGTAGGAAAGTGCATATACACGAACGAGGAACCGAGAAGGCAGCCGCAGGCGGCTGCCATTACTGCTGTCGCTGATATATCCTTCTGTTTTCTGTTACGGTATATCAGAAGGAGATACAAAAGCAGAAGTATATACATAGAAGCACACACCGCCAGAAGTCGCATTCCTAAGTTATATTTTAGGATAAATATTTTTTCTGCAGTTAGTATTATTCTAAGTGTGGACGATATGCACAAAACATACTCCCTTTTCAAATATTGTAGCATCTGATCATTTCTCTGAAGCCACACCATCTTATACTGGTGCTTTCCAAGTTAGGTCTCTATAAATATAGTTTTGGCTCTGAAATAAACTACACACACAGTCAGAAACATATATGTGAACGCGAAAGGAACACAGGTGAATCAAATGCCTTTGAACACCCATGGTCCCTGCTGCAATTTTATTCCTTTATTTTTTGTAGACACTTTTTGGCGAGTGTGTCTGCGACTGACGTGTTCGCAATGACAAATACGCCTGTTTCTTGCCTTTCTGTCAAATGCTGCCACTAATGAGCAAAACAAAAAGTGCAAAGAAACAACGCTATCTTCTCTTCCTTCTTACAGATGCATTCCAATCTGTTGAATTTCTTCCTGACGCTCTGCGTATAAGAAGAAAAACAAAACAACAGCCTTCAAAGCGTGCACGGTGCGATGAGATGCCTATGAAAATATGTTGCCAGTTCGACTATTGGCTGTTACAAAAACTGTCACCTCAACTTATGTGTACATGGCGCAGCGTGTCAAAAGCACGACGCTCAGCATTTGGACAGGCGCAGAGCCGTCATTTTTGTTGCGAAAGCAGCATTACGCCAGGTTTCAGTTCGTCGCGTATGCCGTGGCCGCGACCACGAATGACCTTGAACAGCCTTATCCGAACTCCGCCAGATGGCGCCGCAGTCGGCGCCACGCCGTTGCCGCTCGATCCCGCCAGATGTGCGCTCCGCGGGCAGAGGAGAGAAGGTATCGCTTCGCGGATATAAGCGCGCTTTGCCTCTGTAGAATCTAGTCGTTATGGAGAGCACTAAACAAAGGTAACAACGACAGAACGAAGCTAGAAACAGACGACGCGCTCAAGAGACAGCAGAAGAACGCGCTGCACGACTCGAGAAGCGTCGTAACGAAGATGGAGTTAGAAGTCGTTCTACTTCCCAGAGTGACTCTACGATGACTACGGAAGATTCCGAGTTGAGTTTCCAAGATCGTCGGAATGATAAGAAGCGCAAACGACGTACCGAGAAAATGGAGGAATAATGTACAAGAAGGTTTGAGAAACAGCCAGCCGACGCTGCAGCTAAATGAGCCGATGGTGTGACAGAAGAAGCCAGACGCAGGCGCAACGAAAACCTCAGGAGACAGCGTGCCGAAGAAACGGATGAAGGACGGGCTGCACGTCTAGAGAAAAGAAGGAAGCGGTCTTTGGCCGCTGTCGGTTTAATTGTTGAGTTTGGAGACGCCGAAGATCGTAGACGTGGTGATCATGCTTAGCCTTCTTGATATAGCTATAGCTGCCACTGTGGAGCACCAACTAACCACAAGCGTAGCCATGTATATAGCTGTTGCTTTCGCAACTCGACCAGACTTAGCCAGCGCTAAACCGAGCCTAACTTTTTTTAATTGTTCTTGTGGGGAGTAGGGTGTGGGAATGTTGCGTTGCAAAGGGTGGGCACGACCAAAGAAGAAGGGTGGCAGGTAAACGAAGGGCATAAAAAAATACCTACCATTCTTCCAGCTGTCGACTTTGCATCTGGTGTTTGCGTACGCAACGTAAATGGCGCTACACGGGTGGCGACCAGCGCTCGTCTTTCTCCGTAGCCCCGTCCTTTCTTCCATCCGTTCTTCCAGTCGTTGGGCGTCGAATGCCCGTCCAGCTGTCGCAACATGCATACAATGTTACACCGTCGCATGAGGAGACGACATGGGAAAAAAGAAGGCGGGGGACTTTATTCAGTGCATACCGGAGCTATTTGTCCTGCGGCTCTTTCGTCGTAGCTTCGGGTCTTTTCTTTTCTTATTCTCGGATTTTGTTGCCTGGCGCTGACTCTATTCGAAGTGCCAGAGTGTTGACCCATACCTTGGCGTGGAGATCATTTCTGTCGCCCGAACATTTTTCAAGGATCCCATTCATATTGACAAAAAAACTATTGGCACAGAGCGTAAAGACAGAAAAGCAGGTAGCTTTAGCTTTCATTTTTGCAACGAAAAGTTCTGTTGCCTCTAGGAAAATATGCTAAATATCTTATATGATTGAGCAGCCAGGTTCGGACCACACCACTTATAGACCATTTCGTGGGGTGAGAAAGATGTCGACATGCCTCCGCTCTTGACTGCTGCAACCGGGTTCGGCTGTTGGCTCTAACGTGCTAGCACCAAGAAAGCAGCCCAATGGACAATGTGCAGACGCCCGGTGGCTTCTGATTGGTAAAGTGCCTTAGTCTTGAACGAGGGTTGGGGAATAATTTGTCCACCGCTCGCCTGCACGTGTTAATATAACGTCCGTGATATGCAGCAGCTTCAAGTGTTGATTAACGAAACGCTGTGCAGTCTCTACGCAGCGACAGAGTATCCCGCCAGCCTGCACTATCCATCCTTTCCTGATGTTTACGAACACCGCTCAAACCCAGTATGAAGCGAAGGCTGTCTCGAAACTCTGACATGAAATCGCGTAGGCTCCCATATTTAGTTCATTTGCGGCATGCAAGTAGGTGTTGAATCCATGTGTCTATGTGCTGCTAGCGACTCGTTACCATCGCAATATATATTTAGCAAAGCCCCTTGGGGTAGTAGTGGTACCTCACTCGCTAATCTTTTCATCAATTTCTCTTCGTTTATCTGCCTATCTCTCTCATTTACTTAAACGTGAAGGAACTACCTTGAAGAATGCTTGCCGTTGAAACCTCATCATCACCGTAAATTTACCGATAAATGTCTTAAAGTACTTTGAAGCAAGAAAAATAAAACTGAAACATGAAGCGCTGGGCATCTAATCAGCAGAGCTAACCAGTCATGGAGAGTAACAATGAAGTAGGGCAGTGACGAGTTACTGAAAAAATTAGGGGGATGCTCAGGATTCGCCTAAAAGGTAGACGTGATAGCGCCTTTATCACCGCCTGTTTATTTTGAGAATTTTCTTTCTAATGACACGGCTATTCATTAGCAGAACAAAGCACAAAGCATATATTTATACTTCTTGTGTGCCATCTCAAATGCGGCAGCGCCTTATGATCGGAACATCTGTCGCTGCCGCATGCTGGCGTTAAAATCGCATATAAGCAAAGCGAAAACGTTGGAGCGTTAGCACTTCGGTAATTACTTAATTAATAATTCCCTAAGATTTGGTTTCTAATACAACAACTGTTCATTAGCATAGAGTCATACTGTAAGTCGTACACTAGGTGGACCTTTATTCGAACGAAGCAACGTAGTTCTGTGGTGTATCGGTAACGTCGTCGCCACGCACTCATTCTGATGAGCTGGAGTTCATTTCCCCGTGCGCTTGGAAACAAGATTTAATCTCTTCATTGTAGACTTTCTCGTTGCAACAACGGAGAACAACAGCGTTGACACCGGTTTTTCTGCGACACGGGCCCTTAACTCCTTCTCGTTAAAAATGGCCAGTCATGAGGCAATGTTGAGCATAAGCTTATAAGCTCTGCGAATGGGACCCATGATTTAAAACTATACCAGTACAAAAAAAAAAAAAAAGACAAGTACTGAGACTAGGCGTCGCGGAAAGACTTGTCGTCTTGTATCTATCCCTGTCATTTCTGGGCTGCCATATTTTCAAACAATGCACCAAGACGCCTAACTCGCCGCGTTAATCGCGGCGCTTGCTCCCTGATTTATGTCACATGCAGATGCAGAGTTTTATGAACCTCTGGCATATAATTTAGCTCTTTTTTTATTCCTTGACGCTAAAACCTTATTTATTTACTGTAGCTGTTGTTTTTTCTCTGCATTGTGTGAACCTCATATACAATGCACGAATATTGTAAAACGCAGTCCAAACTGAACAAGTGTGGACGAGAACGTCCATTAGCCAACGTTTCCACAAGAGTATTTATTTTCATCATCATCTTCATCAGCTAGACTATACTCACTGCTGGGCGAAGGCCTCTCCCAGTTTTCTCCAACTAATTCGGTCCTGTGCTGGCTGCATACACTTGACCCCTGCGAATTTCTTAACCTCATCCACCCATCTAATTTTGCTGCCGCCCGCTGCTGTGCTTACCTTGCCTTGGAATAGAATCGCTAACTCTTACAGACCATCGGTTCCTCTCTTCGAACTACATGCCCTACCATTGCCCCATTCGTCTTCTTAATTTCAACTAGAATATCAGTTTTTTTACTTATTTATCTTACCCACACAGCACGCTTCCGATCTCTTAACTTTACACCTTCCATTTTCCGTTCCATGGCCCTCTGCGTTGTCCTCAACTTAAAGGGGTCATAACAGCCAAAATGTGAACATAAACTGATTATTGCATTTCACTCCTGACACGTTAAATTATAAATTCTCGAACGGTGCAGTGGGTACTTTTAAAATAGATTTTTATTATTAATATCAGAAACAGCTGTGTGGTCTGGCAACCACTGGCCGCTGACGTCACAACGAGGTCTCGTCCCCATGTCTTCTGTTATTCGCGGTGTCGGCTGCACTCTTGCATGCACGCCGTTCGCGGATGGTCACTGGGAGTTTTTTTTTTTTTTTTTTTTTTTGTTCTGAAAAAATATTTTATTCGTATATTCTTTTTTTTTTTGACAAGCCTTCACTATAATATGCGACCTTATAGTAATCCTCGGACTTGTTCTGAGCTTTGTATAGAGATTGTCGAGGAGGCCTAAATAGATAGGCTCATGCTGTATTATTTAGGCATAGAGTAAGAAGCATATTATTTTTACTTTATGAGAGATAGCTTGTTTACCAACAAGCGCTCCTTCATGCATATAGAATGACAAGCGGTCAAGCGGTTAACATTTCCTTACGCCTTGTGCGTGCGAAAGTAGGGAGGGGTTAGCGTTGAGTTGCTGATTTTTTAGCTTTTGCCCGTCGCTCTTTCGGTTCAAAAACTAAGAGGAAATACCAAACAAGCATACGTCGACGCGACATTAGAGGAGCTTTTGAATGAAGTGGTACCTCTTAACGTACATTTATATGCGCGTGATAGTCAAACATTATTTTCAGCTGGTAAAGCATTTTCGCAAAACTATGTTCAATCCGCCCACGGTCAGCGCACGAAAGCATGCGTCGCCGCCGCCGCCGCTCCAGTCTCGTCATCACAAAACTCAACGCGATTCAAATGCGCTTCACCGCCCACACCGAACAAGAGCCTCCCATCCGCTGTCGTCTGCGTCTCGCCTCCCCCGCAGCCACGCACGCCACCGACTTCCGAGCCAAATGATTCGCGAGTGTTTCAACGTAAACAGAGTTAACAAACACCATTTAGTATTTAGTGTGGGAGCCGTAAACTCCCGCATGAATGCGCCGATTCGCGGATTACGACTGCGCCTCCAGCGTGTCTGCTTACAAAGCTTTTGTGATGGCAATGTGTGCTGCTTGTTTGCACGGCATTAAATGCAAGCTGAGCTAACAATACTCAAACTATACAATGCTTTTCGCGCTTGTTGTACCATTATTTGTTCACAAACTACAATTGCGCTGTAAGTTAAGCACCGTGGATGCTACGTCCCCTGTCTGTGCCGGGTATACCCACAATAGCGGCGCCGACAGCGGCCGGCTGCGCTCGCCAGACAGGGTCACATCGACGCTTCCCGCTCAATGTGCACGCGCTTTGTGATGTACTTACGCAGTCGTCAATTTGGTATCACAACTTCCAAACTGCACTCTATGGCCACATGCAACCCCTAAAGCTCGTGAATGCGCGCTCCGTAACCGCCAAAGCTCTAGGCCGAACCCCGCGTACTCGCGCTAGGCCTATTCGTCGCGGAACGTGCCGCCAGCGCAGACTAACATTTCTGGCCAAAGTCATTGCTGATGAGAAGGAGAATATATAAAGTCTAGCTGCTTGTTTTTTTTTTTTTTTTCTACCAAAATTAATCTACAGACAAGCGCAGCTGTTCAAGCCGTTAACTCATCGCGGGTGTCAAGTTCTCGCTCGGCCTCCAATCCGACCGTTACAGATTGGGCGACCGTCCACTGGTCAGTTTTGTCGGCGATAGGCGACCGTTGGTTGTGCTGGCGTCATCGCCGGTGTAATGCGACAGATCAGTGCGTCAAAAAGCTATAAGGAACCTAACCGTGCAACCCAATGAATGTGACCGTGCCTTATGCTGAAGAAAAAATGCCTTACTCTATATCGCTTTCGTGCGGTAACATCTTCATCAAGCACTTCTGCAAGAGGGACGACCACTGTGTCAGTCGTCCGCAAAAGAAAAAGAGACATATCCTTTAGTATTGCAGCCTGCATTGCAGACGACGCTTCGCTGCGTATCCTCTGTGACGTCACACAGGCATTTCAAAATGGCGGTCACTCTTCGTGGGACGAGCTTCTCGAACCCGATTTCTGTCGCCTTTTTTGTAATGTGCGCGCGCTAGGTACTAAACTTTACGAGTAGAATCACAGATCTGTATACTATTCACAGAAATATAAAATGGCAATATATCGAATGACCCTTTCATCGCCCCATTTCGTTAACCACCATGTTTCGGCCCCATTGGGTCAGTACCGTTGGATGCAACTGTTAGACGCTTTACTCTTGAGCGATACCGGCAAGCTGCGAGTCATAATGTTTGAGTGCCTTCCAAATGCGAACCCTCCCAATCTTGATCTCCTAGTTATTTACCTTTCGTGGTCCGAATATGCGGTCACTGCCTGTGCTAAGTAGACATCGAAAGGAACACAATCTAGCACACCAAGACAAGAACAAAGAAAAAGACACGCACAGCGCTGTGTGTGTCTTCTTTCTCTTTGCTTGTCTTGGTGCGCTAGATTTTGTTCCTTTCGATCACGTACCAACAAGCCCAAGTATCTACCCTTCTAAGTAGACATATTCGCCTACCAATTCCAATGCTTCGCTACCTAATTTGAATTGCTGTTCCTTTCCCAGGCTGTTCAACAATACTTAGTCTTCTGCATTTTACTCTTTAGGCCTACCTTTCTGCTTCTTCTGTCTTTCTTTCGTGTGAGAAAAACGTTTATAACCGGTGCGAGTTTAAGAACTGCTGTTGCTCCGAGGATAAAGCACAGTTAGGCGGTTGAGGCTGTGATGTGGGAAAGAGGTCGGATCGAAGAACCAGAGAAACTCATGTGGCATAGAGGGGTGAGTACAGATGGTGAACGTGACAGTGAAAGGCCGTGTTTTCCGGCAAGCATGCTGTGAGAGGTGTTACGGTAGTCTCTAGACTAGTGCAATATTAACGCTATATTAGAGGTTTCGTGCTCGGGGAAATACAGCGCCAATGTTTTCGGCGCACTGAGCGAAAAATCATTAGAATTTGTGTTAGGTGTGGAAATCGGCGGCTAACGGGGCCAGGTACTGACGTATTCTCCACAAGTGGGAGGCTGCGGTAAACTTGGAATTTTTATTCTCCGATGAGAAGAACAAAAAATTGGAGCACATGAGGATTTCTTTTACCACCAGCTGTCTACGTAATCTAGACAACTTAAATCTTATTCTCTTGGTGTTACCCAGAATCAGTTTAGCACCCAGTTAGGAAAACTAGTGAGTAAGGAATTTTTTTTGCATTAAATTTTGTAAGTCCGAAGAGATGCGCTAAGGCGGCAGGAAGAAGGGTCGATGACCCCAAAGTATTAGGAAGCTTCTATTCTGAAAGACCTTCAAGCGATTGCCAAATGAAGGGTATGGAGGAGGATGTTTTCTTTAATGACGTGCGGAGAGAGAGAAGGATGTTCGGCTGTCAGATAAGAGCGAATAAAGAACTGCCTTATTCCTGTCTTAACAGTCAGGCATAACAGACAAAATTCAAAAAACGTAAGACATTTACGTAGCACTGAGAAGTTATCACCGGTGCCGAAGCGCTTATTAAACTTGGTTCTTCTTCGGCACGATTATTATTATTTATGCATTTGTTAGCCGACAGTGAGGCAAGCAATACGCTCTCCTATTGGGTAGCAGTTCGGGAGGATGCTGTACAGCAGCGTCCTCAACTTTGTGTAAACAGGTCGCGAATGCAGCGGTGCAGGGCAATTTGTTTGTTCTCTGCCACATACATATGCCTCATGACCGCCACAGCCCATATTTCTGGCCCCTTCGATGGAATGGAACAAGGAAAAAGCGCATATAAATCGAACCAAGATTCAACAAAATATTTGCTGAGTCAATGGATATGTCCCTCTATCACTGGATATGTTTCCTCTTCTTATTTAGCTCACCTCAATATGTCGTGGAAATAAAATTGAAAAAAAAAAAGCTTTTTTGGCACAAGCCTGCATAACCGTGTTGATGTCAGTCATAACTGTTAGATGCATGGAAATACACTTAATATCATGTACTCAGAAATGGTTTCAAATATCGTCTCATAGTGAGCGGTTGGGAAGCACGCACAAAATGCCTTCCTACAATACAGCTGATAACGACCGAAGCAGAATATGAAATCCCAACTAAGCTTTTTGCGTTATGTGCTCTATAACTTCCATTTCAAACATTCTAGATTAGCCAATTACACACCGAACATAATTATTGGCTGAGGTTTCTCCGACTGTCATTGCACAACCTTTATATTTTGTACGTAAAATATGTTAAGAAGTGTAAATAACATTGTTATTTGCTAATATTCCTAGTTTTTCGTAAGATGTCAGCGCTAGCATAAAGGTTACTCCTTCCATGTTCAACAAACCTTACGCTCCAGTTGGAAATTTTATTATCTGCATGTCTCTGGTCTTCTTCAGTCAAGCATATAGAGATGATAAGAAACTCGGTTTCTAACTTAGTTGTCACAGATTCCTTCTTTTCTATTTACTTTATTTCTTTATTTATTTACTTTATTTCGTCCCACAGCTAGCTGTGTGTCTGTCCACATGTATTTTTACCAGGAGCTCGAAAAAAAGTGACCATTTCTCGTATAATTGTTCACGTGCTAAAGCTGAATATTGTTCACTAAGTGCCACGTGCATATCAAATTTCACTGCACTGGGCTTAAGGGCAGTAGGCTGGCTCCTGAATCTACGACTCAATACGTCGATGTAAAAAATCCGGTTCATCTATTGGTCGCTTGGCACACACACACTCATTTATTTATTTATTTATTGCAGCCTCAGCGTCCGGGGGCTTTGCAGGTGGGAGGGGAGATATATAAAAATAGAAAATAGACAGCAGCAACAAAGAGATAAAAAAGGAAATAAAATTGCACAGAAATAAATAGGAATACAGAAGTTTCAGAATGCAGTGGGGATAAACTGAGAACAAAGTTCAGGCAGTAAACAGCAAGCATTACCATGCTAACAAACATACACGCATTAAGAGAAAAACAATGGCTTTGCAAAATGGGTTGTAGGAACGCCGACTAAGATTGTACTTGTAGATATTTTATATTAGATTTCTTATCTTATGTTTAGTTTTCAGGCACGTATATTGCATTTTTGATACGTCAAGAATAATGAAATTTATAAGTTGATAACACTTAGCTCACGGCCATCGCTCCTTGTTCCTATCAATTAGGCAGCTTTATATCGTGCCTGACCTTCCCTATATTGCTGGAGGAAGAAAAAAGGAGAAAGTGCGCGGAGAGGTTCCTTTCATAAATCCAAATTTCTTAACCGGGGTACTCTTATTCGACCCCTATGTAAATTGCATTACTTCTGTAAGCTCCAGAGTAACCAACAACAAGCAAAATACTAGCTTTCTGGCCTTAATCTGCTCGAACCTAACATCGCAGTCAGTAATATTTCCAACCTAAAAACGAGACTGGCGTGACATGAAAAATAATGAAACAAGTTGGGCAATTTCAGAAACGGCTTCCGTTGAAGAAGTTTCCCCACTGGCCAATCGCGACGCATGAAATACCGAACGTTAAAGTACGTAAAAGAGCGATCCCGCGTCTTAGACGAGCAGTTCTAGTTAGACAGATTTTCCACTTTGCGGGAAAAACGTTGGCTCGAAGAAATTCAATTGGGGCCTTGGCCTCGAAAACATTGTGGCTGCAGCAAAGAAATCGCGCGCATAAAACGAAAGAAACAGAGAAACAAAACAAAGAGAGAGAGAGAAAAAGGGCCAATGACCTCCTCATTTGCCGCCAAGGAGAGATGGCCTCTGCTCTTTTGTGTTCGCATTCACTTGAACGAGCCTGGAAGCGCCATATATGCTGTCCTCCGTATTCTCATCGATATCGATGTAATTTTCGGGCACAGAAGATCTTGTTCGCAGTTGCTTTATATATATGTCCTCAAATGGCGTCTCGTTCACCGGTTGGTGGGCGTGGATTATACATCTCTTGTCTCTTCTTGTCTTTTTTTTTCTCTCTCCCTTGAACAATGAGGATGCTCCTGGATAACCGACATCATTCCCGTGGCAAGGAATGGGAGTACAGAGAAAAAAATGAAAATTGAAAGACGCGGACGGTGAATGTCAGGGACTTCCTACCTTTTATTCTACGCCGTTGGTGTCGTCTGACATCTTTACTTTTCAACTTCTGCATTCTTGTGTTGCATGCTTCCGCTCATGCATACCTTCTGTGTGTATGCTTGATTGATTATATAAATTGCTATTTGCTACTCCCGGCAAGACGTACCAAGGAGACGAAGAAACTTCCAGCTCATAGAGAAAGCTTATTGTGAATACATTAGGATGCATAGTTCACTAACAGTCTTAACAACTTTCTTGACAAGAGTCCTCACTACACGATAATCTTTAACAACGGTCTCCCGTACATAATTGAAGACAATGTTTGTGGTATTCTTGTAGTTTCGCGTACGTCCTCGCTCTCAGTCTCGCTAATTAGCAAGGAGACAAAGCGTCTTCCAGCTCAGAGAGAGAGCTTATTGCGAATACATTAAGATGCATAGTTTACTAACGGTCTTACCAACTTTCTTGACAAGTTTCCTCACTGCACGTTAATGTTTAACACCGGTCTTCCTTATATAATTGAAGACAATATTTGCTGTATTCTTGTGGTCTCGCATACATCCTCGCTCTCAGTGTCGCTAATTGCTGCTTACCCTTCCCTCCCCCATTTGAAACAATCTACAAACTACAAAAAAAAATGCTTTCACAATAAACTTTTCTGCGGTATTTGTCGTGAAGCTTTAGTGTCGAGAGAAAAATGTGTACTAACATCCCTAGTTGGTTCAGCTGCAACAAAAAAGTACACTAGTACTGAAAGCAGAGAAAACCACCACAGAGAAAAAGAGGTACAAGCGAGTGGCCCGCAGCATATGAAGTGTGTGACATTAGGGTACAAATACATAGTATTCTTCCGTATTTCTGGGAGAGTTCTGTCCAGTTTTTACTGGGCGCTGCAATTGAAATGACTTCGTGCAGTGTCTCTAGCGGGAAGTAAATACCGATAGTTCATGGTTGTTGACAAGCCCATTGCCCCTGCCTTAAGCCTGCTGAAGGCTGCTTTGCACAAGACATAGTTCTGTTAAAAGACGCCGCGAGATGGGATAGACGAGGCGTGCATTTTATAAGGTGCTCTGCTTGTTTTGGTAAAACTTTATTACACACAGTAGGGGTCCTGAAGGACACTCGGCTAGGCGCCAGGTGTAGAGGGCCGCTCCCACGTCGGCAAGGTGCTCTGTTGGCTCTTGCGCGTGGCGGTTGTCGATAAGAATTAGTCTATGCATAAATTATGGTGAATGAAGCCGCCTTCAAAGAACGAGGCGAGCTGTTTTCGAAAGTTGGACCCGTGCTTTTTTCTTTACATCTCTTGTCTACAACCCACACCCCAGTTACCGAAAAATCTCTCCCCGTATCATAAGAGGCACCCATTTTTCATCTATGCTTATTTTTTTCTTTTTGATACAAGAGGATTTAAACCGCGTCTTGCCTTTTCACGCGCTAGTGCTCAACTTTCAGCTTCACTCGCAAGCTGTTGATGCAGCACACTCTTTGTTTCTCATACGCCAATGTCTTATGAAGACTGCGCTGCTATACAAGCCCTGGGGAAAGAAAGAAAAACATTAACCTTTCTTTATTTTGCGAAACATCAATGCGCAAGTTTATTAAGAACGCGTGGTTATACTTCGCCGTCGTAAGTAATTGAAAAGCCACATGTAGCATGTTTCTATTTCAATTACCTTTACTGAACGCTAACCTAATCTTGTTTATGTTGCGACCAAGCGAAATGGCTTCCTTCAGCCCACTTCTCAGCATACGTTGTCAGCGGTGTCTTGTTATGCTGCAGCGGAAAGACGTTCACTGGGAACATTTTTCTTAATTTTTCTTATTGTGATCATACCAAATGTGAGTGTAACGTAAAAGTCTCGTATATTCTGTACACATGTGAGGAATTTTATTGCGCTTTTTTAACCACCATCTTCTCATAATGCTTTTGTTTCATAAGAAAATATGCTGCCTTGTCTTATTAGTTTTTTTTGTTTTTTTTTTAATTGCCTGATTGATTTCCTTCCATAATACGGCTCTTGAGTGAGAAAAGTTTTGGCTTAAGGCCACAGAGAGGGCGCGAAAAGAAAATATCTTCATACACGCACTCCTACACTCTTCCTCATACGCATATTGTGAAAGTTACCAGTATACCCTGAAAACAAGCAGGGATATCAAAACGGATACCGCAGCACGTGTCGGCTAGATGAATAAAAAAACATACATCGGCGAACGAAGTGATACAAAAAGAACATTCTTTGCACCTGCGTTCCGATGCTTCCTTAGCGCCACCTTAGCATCCTTCCTTTATTCCTTTCTCCACCCGTCTTTTTTTTTTGTCTGCCTTCATTGAAACTGTGATGCAAATTGCGCGCTACGGTTATTGTTGCAGCAGGCGTCAACGAGTCTTCGTCGCTTCGGCTGCTGTTCCTGCTTATGCTACACGTATCGTGCCGCTGAAGCCACGAAAAGATGCGACTTCCGAGTTGAGCAATGACAGCGGAAGAGCAATTTATGCACCCCGCGAGTGGTAGGTGCGAGCGTGGCTGACAGTCGCACCGCAGCGCGGCGCCTTTTCGTAGGCTTGTTAACAACATCTCTGAAACTGGTTTTGTTTAGCTCCTATCCCAGACACATGAAGACATCTCCGGAGGAGGTAAATAAATTGAATTAAAAGGAAACAGGGGTGAGAACAGTGTCATCTAGCGTTCGTGTTTCTCGTCTTTTGGGCCTCCTTCTTTTGGTAGTATTTTTTCTTTTTCTTTGTTTTCTTTTCACTGAAAGCATCTTTTCATAAGTAAAGAGCGGAGATATTGAGAAAAGTGAAGTAGGCGTTATTTGAAAGAACTACGAATGAGTATACGGACAGACTGATATGTAGATTCCGCAAGCCATTTTGTTGGTAGGGCTGGCAGTGTCTTAATGCGTCAACCCCTTTTTATTTTTCATCCCTTTGTTAGGATTGCCTGATGCGCAAACGGACAAAGAAAATGCCCCGAGAAAAGCCACGTGCTGTGCGGTATATATAAAATAGCTTCAGCGCGCGCATTTTGTCTTCACCCGGTATGCAGTATGGGCGGCGTTGCGTACACGACCGCGTTTATGCATTCTTACGGCCAGGCGCTTCAGCACAGGCGCCTGGATAGCTTTGCAGGGGCTCTGGGTTTAAATTTGTTTTATTCGGTGGGTTCATCTTATATTTTTCTTTTGTACTTCCACAAAGAGTATCGATGGCTCACGCTGTGAGTAATAAAGATATTAATACCAAAGAGGAAGAAAAGCGGGCAGTGGAGCGGGCAAGGGCGCGTGCAGCAGCGCTATCACTAGGCCCACCGCAACTCATTAAAATCGTGCCATCGTCACCAGTCCCCCTATATCTGTTTTCCAGCTTGATACCACGTAAGATTTGAGTTTTAGGTGCTGGGTACTTAATGCCTCCTCATCCTGGCTTGGAGCTTCGGTACTCCACGTCTGCTTCCACCGTCGGCGGCAAGCTCCTGGGACGCATCACTTGGCTCTCCCCAGCCTGCTGGACCGGTCGCTACCACATGGTCGCGACCTCGCTGTTCCACCAAAGCCCCGACCACAAGGCACGACGGAAAGATGTAGCCAGTTGACCCCATTGACTCGAGACGCCACCTACACCACCACAAGACACGAAGAGGGACGCGATCGACCAGATATGACCCTACTGACGAAGATGCTGATCTAAAACCCCTAAGACCCAAGACGCCGCCTCACATGAAGACTAACCCCTGCCCATACCATGCAGCGCGTGCCTGGGCTTCTGCCATTGGATCTTGGCGATCTGAAACCCGGAAGCAAGCTGAGGCATACTTCACCTGGGGATCATTGTTGCAGCAAACGGTCGTCTTTTCCCCTTCTTCCTCTTTTTTCTTCGCCCATCCAGTCATGCCCACCGTCATGTCATGGATCTCATCGTTGTAGACAATCTTCCTGGTCCACGATCTGGATGATGGCTCGGTGGTCCCGGGCAATATTACGGACGGGGAAGAAAAGCGGCCAGTGGCGCGGGCAGCAGCGCCCGCGCTAGGCCCGCCGCAATTCATTAAAATTGTGTCCTCGTCATCGGTCGTTCTGTGTCTGGTCTCAGGCTTGACGCCTTGTAACAATATGTCAGGAGCGCAGCAAACCGCAATGCGGTGCAAAAAAACAAGCGGAATGTTAGGTGCGTTGAGAGGTTTTCATCAACTCACTCGAGTTATGTCCAGATAATGTACGCTTCTAAGTAAATGGCAATTAAAGAAATCGTCAAGGAAGACAATGAACGTTCAAACATCTTGCGGACAGTGCGCAAAGTTATTTTAATTGCTATAAACACTATGACACTCAATGCTGTTTGTGGAGAGCAAAAATGGCATGTTTTATGAGTAAATTTACGTTAGGAAGGAAGCCACCATTATAGCAAAACCAAACATTTTGTGTATTTATTCATCTCGTCAAGGTTGAAGATTTGAGGCTAGCAATTAGTAAGTGGTGCAATAAACTCGTGTGAGAAAACAGTTACTTCGCACAAACGGGAAAGCTAGAGCGAACTATTAAAGCAACAGCGCTTGAGTGATTATATTGATTGAGCGATTGAGTGAGATTATAGCGCTTGAGTGAAAAGCATCCGATTGGTAACCGTTGTTTGCAATTTGACTTTATAAATACCCTGAAAACTTTATTTTCCCTCTACCGATCATTCTTCATGGGAGGAGGGGTTAGTGTGCGCGACAATTCCTTCAGCTCTAATTCTCTGGAATATGCCTGGTAAATTGTTTGGGTGCATCCGCGCGCTTTAAGGAAGCAAAAAATTTCAACCGACGATTATGATTCTCGTATTATGAAATTCGAACACTGGTCTTTACATCGCAGAAACCTGGACGCCTTCGTCTTCAGCGGAGTGAGGGGGAAACATGCATCTACCGACGCCGCCTCAAAACCCAGGAACGGGCGCCAAAGAGCTGCGCTCTTAAAGTGCGCAGAGCCCGTGCAGCATGGTCAGTAAAGGCGCCGTGCAGGCGGCGCCTTTACTGACCCGCCTGGCGGCACGCCTGGAGGGCACCGCCGAATTTATCCGCAAGGAGCTCGCACTACCGTCACGCAGCAAAACTGGAGGTTGGCTTCCCTATAGACACCTAGCTGCAGTTGATTTTAGTGGTTATGCACGTGACCACCGCAGCTGTTTCGCGCCTTGCAGTGCCAGCACCCCTAAGTAGAGATAAAACCCCATTCTTGATGCGCTTTCTTCGCATGATGTGAGCAGGATGCTATGTAAGTTCAGAAAGTTATGGAATTTCGCACTCCAGGGCTGAAGCTACATTTCACGGTTGTTTTGATGCGACGGCATTTCATAGCTCATGAGCGTCATTGGTATTGAGGGTCCTCTGAGCCTGCTCACATGAAATGACGATTGAGAAAAATATTTCGTGTCACCGCCTGGAATCAAACCACTACCCGAAAATATTAGCTAAGAGAGTGCTACGCAATCTCCGCCGCTTTGCTTTCCTTATTGCATGAAACTTTCCAAAATGAAGCAGCCGATCACTCTTTCTGCGACACATAGTTTCGCGCTAGGCAGCAAGCATAGCTATCTTCATCAAGTTCCAATTGCAAAACACTCTCGCGGTGTACAGTGAACATCATCATCCTCACAAACCCTCCAGCTTCGTCGCTCCTTCATTGAACGTAGGTAAATACGCCACACGCCACCTGGCCGAATGCGGCCAACGTCCGCTATAGCAGTGTACGGCGAGTCCATCAAGCAGCGTAAAAGAATGCGCAATCTTTCCTAACTATTGCAGCTAAGCAGAGCTAAATGTACCCTTCGAAGTTTTCATATTTCAAGTCGATCGTGTTTCCTGTGGTGTCGCAAATGAACGGTGTGGCCTACCACGAAGAACAGCTCTTGGTGCTTTTGCGATAAGTCTCAACATTAGCATCACAAAGGAGCAAGAAAAGAAAAAATAATTCAGAAAAATATTGTCTGCAGCTCATCAAGGTGACCAGAAGGTGGCAGGGGTGGGCTCCATACGCGATGAAATCCTCGTGTGGGTGCGTCGGTAAAAAAAAAAAAAAAAAAGTCTATAAATACAGCAAAAAATACAGATGCACTCCGAGATGATGAGTGCATGCACTCCCCTCGGCGAATTGCCAAGTTGGAAAATTTATTCGGTGGCCATTTGAATACGTCTAGGCACGGGGAGGCAAGAGGCGTAGGGACGGAACCGCCTCTTTCCCCTGCCTATCTTTTGTCCTATTCTCGCCTTTATCCTTTACGCGATTTTTTCTTATTCCTCACGTACGGCTCTCCCACAGCTCTGCCTACCATGCACGGACATCTACATCGCTCCCCGCCGTTTCTCGCCTTCTCAAGTGGCGTCCCCGAGAGACCGTGTTCCCCAGCAATATTTCCTGCACTACTTGTGGGTCTTCGCCCTAGGGCGACTCTCTGCTGCTCAAGCCTAACTAACGCTGAAGTTACTATAAAAACACATCGAGCAGCCTGGAGAAAAGCAGGGAAGCGAAGAGGCATCCGCGCAGGCAGCTCTTGCTCAGAGAAAGGCATCTGTCGAGGGCAAGGGAAGAGAGAAAGAAAGTAAAGGCGGAATTACAGGCAGGAGAGACTACAGCAATGACAAAAAATGAAAACATGGAAAAAAATATTAGATCAGCGCGTGATAGCTAAAGTAGAGCCAAGAAAATCATCCTTCCTAAGGCGACCACACGTCCCCTCATCTTTCTCCTTTTGCTCGGAGAAAAGGCGGCCCAAAAAAGACTCTAGATAAACTAAATGACGTCTCTCATTTTTTTCCTTCTCCTTCCACTTCCACATGTTTGTTTGCCTTCCCTTTCCCGCAGCGCCAGGAAGCAGTCTAAATTTTCAGCCTCCTTCCCTTGTCGCGCCACATCTGCAGTGCTTGCCTTCAGGTTCGCATTTTTTAAGCTCACACATGGATGCAGGTTGACTTTCCTTTTATCGAGGTATTTCTTCTTCTCTTTTTTTTTTATTCTTTCCTTTATATTGCCTTTTCAAAGGTCCTTGCCCTTTTTATTCTGTCGCTCCGCTGCCTGCTCGACTACTGGTACGTCTATTCGTGCACTGCGCTGCGCTCCCTTCCCTCTAGTCGTATCCACGGCTTTGAATGTAATGCTCTCTGCGGTGGTTTCAGCTTGGAGCTAGGAGTGTTCGGGCCTTGCCCCCTCCCTTCCCTCTCCCCCTCTTCCCCATCATAGGCATTAACACAAAGCACGCATACACCAACTGTACCTTTCATTCACCACCACTGCTGGTAGGAATGGCTGGAATATTTTCTCCCTATCCAAACCTCTCCCCTAAGTATGTGGCGTCTAACTTCATCTTATTTGATTTGACCGCACTGGAGCGCATGAGCGAGCGAGCCATCCAGGAGCTTCCCTGCGTCGTCAGAGAAATATGCAAGCCTCTTTGTTTAAGACCTTGTGTTTCCCTTTCCATCCAGCCTTCATTCCCCTTCGATAGAACGCAACTCTGACTGATATCTCGCTCAGCTTGAGCTTGACGTTAGTGTCTATGTGTATATTTGCATCTGCTTCCCGAATAGGAATTAAGATCCGCGTTTCCCGCACGTCCTCATTTTCTTCCTTTTATTTTCGTTCTCTGCCAGCTTTCCATTGAAGCCTTCTTTCGGCGTATTTTTATTTTCTTGAGACTTCCTTGCATTCGCTTGCAACAAAGGGATGAATAGCGGCGTTGATTCCACCTTGGAGACCCCTTCTGATGTGCGTCTTCACGGAGCCTGTATCGGCGGCGCGTAAGCGCAGCCCTTTTTCCTGTGGCAAGCGAAACGGAACACGAATGAGGCACCCGTGAAAGTCGAGGCTCGCCCACAGAGTGAATGGAATGAAACCTTAAATGGGACCACCATTGTCTGCCGCCGACTTTTGCCGTTGCGAGGAATGAATTCTAATGGGGACGCGTGCATAAAAACGCTTCTTTCTGGGTACGCGCGTAGTCGGTTCCGTGACAACCTTCCGGTGCGACCATTACGCCTCACTTTTATATCTTGGCCCGGAAATATTTATTGGGTCATCCGCAGTGGCTACAGACGCCCGCTATTTTGTGCGCTTGTGCGCAGGGGTCAAAGTGTTCTAAATAAAATTTGGATGTCTATTTGCATCCAGGAGCATGAAAGAAAAATGGAAGTCCGAGCAAACACCCCTCTCACCTCAACCTACCCTGATGAACGTGTCTTGCCCTGCCGCGACAGCTAACGGTTCAAAGCTGGCCGTATAAGCAGGGTGAGAAATGTGCAGCCCGAGTGCCTGTAACCCAGCTGACCTCTGTCCGTTATGGATGCGCTCTGAACGAACTCTCGACACGCCATGCGCTGCTTTATTTGTCCAGCTGCCTTGATCGGACTAGATTGTGCTTCGGAATACGATCGCCCTGCGTCACTGGTCGCCGTGTCTAGTCCTCCGAACATCCCAAATAAACCCCTCTCCACGTGCACCATTTTTATCGCTGTCATGCTGATTTCTGCGGGCACCACTCGTTTCAGTGGTAGACTGGAAGCCAGCGAGCCCACGTCGGAAATAAGCACCCGAGGTTTTTAATCACGGGATTGTAGGTATATTCCCTCCGCGCGGCAGAGTGACTTCCGACAGCAGAGGACATATCGCTTATGTGCAGCGCAGAATCATTTTCAGAACAGATTTAGTCACAGTGATGTGAGTTTCACCAAGAATAAATGCGATTAGTTGCATTACTGAAAACAAAGAGCAATATTTTCTTGACAGCAATATTTCCAGCAACATTATAATTAAAAAGGTAAATCGATCGCAGCAATCGAATTACAACGGCTTAATCGTTGTGTTTCACATCTCAGCAAAACGGCCCACCATGAATGTATCTGAACTAACGTGCACGCGAGCTTAAATGAGAAAGAAATTAATTGTAACACTTTACCTACGTAAATGATTTACTGTTCACATTTTCCACTCTTTCTTTACTCCGCCAAGGGGCGCCGCCTGCGCACGAGAACGGCTTTCGGGCATGTCTCATAGTTTATATTTCATGCTTCTTCCTGAACATCCTGTATAAGCCTGGTTAGTGCAGGTTCTTTCGAAAGGCTAACCTGTCCCTTCAATAGCGCTTCTTTTTCCTGTCCATGTCGTAGCAGAAAAGAGCACTTCCTTTCCTGCACTTTTTCAGCCAAACTTAGCCCACATTGCAGCTGGTGGTTTGCGTTCTACGCCAAATGTCGTGGGAGGGAACCATAGAATTCTGCGCGCGTTGATAATCGATTGCGCCACATGTAGTCTGAACGTCAACGACAGGTTCTATAGCAACAGGGTAAAGCCTGTGTAGCGTGGAAGCGCGTATCTCCCAGAGGCGACGTTGAAACTTTTAGCTTCTTCCTTTCCCTCCCCCTTCCCTCCCGAACTACATTAATGCTTTACTTACTACATTTCTTCTCAGGATTTACGCCTGTCGCGAATGAGTCACGCTCTTTTCCATATCGGCGACTCTTACCTGGGTAGCAACTCGAAATATTATCAATGAGAGCAGTCGTGCGGACTGGAAATGGGAAGCACTCTGCCGCCATCCGCCCACGCTTCGCCGCCTTGCCAGAACCAAAAAATGTCTTGCACATCATGGGACTGCCGATTCGTTCACTCCATGTGAGTTTTCTCAGCTGCGGAAGACATGGATTAGAGAGAGGGATAGCTGCCAAATACGACATGCTCGCCAATGCAATTAATCAACTTGTCCTCTCTCAACTTTTTTTTCCTGGTGCGTTGATTTTCCATGCATGTAGCAAAGATGGATCATGCTCGAGCACCGTTCCTAAAGTTCAATCGTTCTTTGCCAGTTTTCGCATGCATACCAGCGACTCGCACAAACCTCAATGCGCGGACTAGATAGAGTTTTAAATTAACGAGATACGAAAACAAAAGTATCAAAACTGGGTAAATTCGAGCCCGGAAAAACAGTCGCACTTATTATAATTATCTTCTCCCGCTCATGTTTAGTAAACGTTTGTGTTTGTGGGTGCAGTAGTTACTGGAACCATGATTATCGTCGGCTCTTGGGAATGCAGAGGGATATAGAGCTCCCTCCGTCTTTTTAGGTATTTAAATGGAGGCATAAAGCAAAGCTTAAGAAATGTCTGAGATATACTTGTCGCTGAGATGGGGCACACTGCTACTGAGCTTAGTTGCCCGTACCTTATTCGGACCTTCTTGCGTTTTAGCGTGGTAGCACTAAAGGTCCCGTTCTCTTGAAAATCAAACGTCGCAAATTTTCCCTAAAGATCAGGTGTATGCCTTTGGTAGGCCGCAGGTGTCAGGTGGCATGGCCGGGCACTGACTGACAGGCAGGTTGTGTGACGTCACAGGACCACAACCCGTGGCGGAGATAACAGAAGGTGACTACTCGGGCAGCATATTTGAGATTAGACGCTGAGCTGAAAACAGAAACCACTGGACTCCTCGGCTCCAAGGCAGCCTTCTTTGATAAGAGGCGTCTCCTATTTAAGAACGTTGATCTAGACTCAGACACACCCTACTTCTAGGCCACGCAAACACGTTCTTGAAGCTTGGTTAAAGTTAGAAATTATCCTTTCTCTCCCTTTCACATAATGATGCAGCTTGCGACTGTGCGCTGATCAGTATTCGAGTAATAATAAAGGCGCAACGCAAGGGAATAGGAACTGAATGAGTAGAAAACTGCAGGTACACAAACGAGGAATCGCGAAGGCAGCCGCAGACGGCTGTCATTAATGCTGTCGCTGATATATTAATAAATGAGAAGCTTAAAGGTCCCCCAAAATTTGCAGTGTTGGCATAAATGTTTTGTTTGTAGATTTATTTTTTTATTCCTGCCCTCTCGATGGGCGAGAAGCTTGAACCATTGTAAACCATCAGAAATGCGCACATCGCCAAAAGACCCATGCATAAGTTAGATTTAGGGAAAAAATAATTCTTTTTTTTTTTTTTTTGCAGTTAGTATTGCTCTAAGTGTGGGCGAAGGGCACAAAACATAGTCACGTTTCAAACATTGTAGCATCTGATTATTACACGGATCCGGCACAATCTGATACTGGTGCTTTTTCAAGTTTGGTCTCCATAAATTAAGTTCTGGCTCTAAAAAAAACGCACTCACATACATGCAGTCATGAACATATAAGTGAGCCCGAAAAGACCTCAGGGTGAATTATTTGCCTTCGAATGCCCGTGGTCGCCGCTACAGTTTTATTATTTTATGTTACCGTGGACACCGTTGTGAACGCGCCTGCGACTGACGTGTGCGCCGTGAGAAATGCACCTGTTTCGTGCCTTTCTGTCAAATGCTACCACTAATGAGAAGAATAAAATTTGCAAAGAAGTAACGCCGTCTTCTCCTGCCTCCTACAGATGCATTCATATTTGTTGAATTTCCTCCTGACGCGCTGCATATCAGAAGAAAAACAAAACAACAGTCTACGAAGCATGCATAACGAGACGGCATGCCTGTGAAAACATGTTGCCATTTGACTATCGGCTGTCACAAAAACTGTCACCTCGAAGTATGTGTACACGACGCATCGCGTCAGAGGCATGACGCCCAGCGTTTTGACAGGCTGGGAGCAATAATTCCTGTATTTGTTCTTGTAGGGAGGAGGGTGTTGGACTGTTACGTTGAAAATGGTGGGCACGACCAGAAAAAGAGGGTGGGAGGTAAAAGAAGGGCATAAAAAAACACTACCATTCTTCCAGCTGCTATACATTGCCTCCGGTGTTTGCGTACGCGACAGAAATGGCGCTACACGGGCAGTGACTAGCGCTCGTCTTTCTCCGCAGCCACGTCCGTTTGCCCAGACGTCGTGGAGCGAATGCGCGTCCAGTTGTCACAAGCTGCATACAATGGTACCCCGTCGCATGAGGAGAGGACATGGGAGAAAAGGAGGCGGTGAAGTTCTTCGATGCATGCCGGAGCTATTCGTCCTGCGGTCTTTTCGTCAGTGCTTTGGGCCTTCTTTTTTTTTTTTTTCTTATTCTGGGCTTGTGTTGCCCAGCGATGACTTTCGCAGTGCCAGAGTGTTGACGCATGCTTTGGCGCGGGTATCATTTCTGTCACCCGAACATTCTTCCAAGGATCTCACGCATATGATGAAAAACAAGATTAGTTTAGAGCATAAGAACTAAACATCAGGTAGATTTGGTTTTCGTTTCTGCGAAGAGAAGAAATTTTGTTACCTCTAGGAAAACATGCAAGCATTTTCTCTGAACATGCGGGCAGCTACAGACAACACCACTTGTAGACCATTTCGTGGGGTGAGGGAAATGTCGGTGCGCCTCCATTCTTGTCCTCTGCAAGCAGGTTCCGCTTTTGTCTCTATCGTGCTAGCGCCAAGACAGAAATAACTAGCGGACAACTTACTGGCACCCAGTGGCTGCTTATTGGCAAAGTGCATTAGTCTTGAATGAGGATAGGGAAACATATTGTTGACAGCTCGCCCGTACGTGGTAATATAACGTCCGATCACGTTCTTTCGTGATGCTAACGAACATCGCTAAAACCCAGCATGAAGCGAAGGCTGTCTCGAGACTCTGAGTTGAAATCGGCGTAGGCTGTCATGTTTATTGCGTTTGGGGAGGGCGAGTAGGTGTTGGATCCGCGTATCCATGTACTGGTAACGACTCTTCGCACTACATTTTCAGCAATGCTCATGGGACTCGTACAGTTACCATCGGAATACATGTATTGCAAGGCCCATTGGGGCAGTAGGGGTACCTCACTGACTAATAATTTTATCAATTGCTCTCCCTTTATCTGCCTCTCTCTCTCATTCTTGTAAATGTGAAGTAACTACCTTAAAGACGTTTTCCATTCAAACCTTTTCATCACCGCTAAATTTAGAAATAAACGCCTTAAACCACTTTGAAGTCAGAAAAAGTAAAACTGTAACGTGAAGCGCTCAGCATCCAAGCAGCAGAGCTAACCAGTCATTGATGGTAACAGTGAGGTATGCCAGTAACGACGTGACAGCTCCTTTAACACTACCTGTTTATTTTGAAAATTTACTTTCTAATGACACGGCCATTCATTAGCATGCAGTACGACAAAGCGCACCTTTATAATGCTTGCGCGCCATCTCTGATGCGGGAGCTGCTTACGATAGGGTTCGCCTGTGCCCACCGCATGCTGCCGCTAAAATCACATGTAAGCAATGCGTAAACTTGACTCGAATGTGCTTTGTTACTTGCTTAATTATTACTTTCCTAATGCCTTTCTAATGAAACAACAGTTCATTAGCATGCAGTCACACTATAAGCCATACACTAGGTGTATCTTTACTCGAAAGAAGAAAAGTGATTGTGTGGTGTATCGGTTGCGTCGTCGCCTCGCATTCTGACGAGCAAGGTTCGCTGAGGAACAATTTTTACTTCTTTGTGGATTTTTTCGTTGCAATAACGGAGGACAACAACGTCGACACCCGGTTTTCTGCGACACGGGACCCCCATAACGCTCTCTCGCTAAAAATAGCCAGCCAGGCATGAGGCAATGTTGCGCTCAAGCTTGTAAGCTCTGTGAATGGACCCATGATTTAAAAACATACCAGTTCAAAAAAAAAAAAAAAGGACAAGTACTGAGAGGAGGCGTCAAGAGCGGACTCGTCGTCTCGTATCAGACCCTGCCATTCCAGAGCTGCCATGTGTTATAAATATATACCAACACGCCTAACTCGCCGAAATATTTGAGGCTCATGTTCCTTATTTATGTCACAGATGCAGAGATTTATGAACCCCGGACATTTTATTTCAGGTTTTTTTTTGTTTTTGTTTCTCTTTTTTATTCCTTCACGCTACAATCCTATTTTGTTAACTGTCGGTATTGTTGTTCTCTAGTGCGTGACTTCAAACACAATGCGCGAATATTTTTAAACGCAGTACAAAATGAATGAGGGTGGACAAGAAATGTCAGTGCATTAGCCAACGTTTCTACAAGAGTATTTGTTTTCGTGTGAGAAAAAAATATACAACCGGTGAGGGTTTAAGCCGGGCGGTCGCTCCGAGGATAAAACCGCAGTTAGAAGGCAGAGCTGCGATGTGGGAAGGAGGTCGGGTCTAAGAACTTCACCAGCCAGCATAACATAGTCAGGTGGCATGGAGGGGTGGGTACAGATTATGAACGTGTCCGTAAAGGCAGCGTGTTCCGGCACGCGTGCTTTGAGAGGTGTTATGGTAGTCTGAAGGCTAGTGCAATATTAACGCTACAGTTAGAGGTTCCGTTCTCGAGGAAATACGGCATCGGCATTGTCGAAGCAGTGAACGAAAAATCACAATAAAATATGTGGCGGGTATGAAAGTTGCCGGTTAACAAGGGTAGTTCCTGATTGGTCGGTTGACTGTGCTGCGTCACGAGACCACATGACACGTTCGAGTTTGCAGGAGCTGACAACTCGAGTAGGACTTTTCAGATCGGTAGGTGGGATCATGGAATTTGAACTAACCGGAACCCTTGGATCTCGTCTCAGATATTCCGCCCGCAGGCTACGCAGGTAGGTCCGGCGGTCTTCTAAAAAATTTGGAAGCTTATAAGTGTATGACAATGAGCACGTGTGAGATAACAGAGCGCAAATCAAAGAATGAGTTTTAATCGATTACCAAAGTGCATATGCGAGAATTAGGGTCTGCAAGAGTAGCCAATACGGCTGCTTCTTCATACCATTAAATGTGAGGTCTCAGCGCCCACACATTCTTTTAAAATAAGCGTGCAGCGCGAAACTATGATGTTTCCAAACTAATGTTATTGCTACATCGTCACTTCCACAAGCAGTTTTCATTTATTTGCCAGTGTGAAGAAAATACCGGTATATGTCGAGAAAGAACACAATGCGGAGTTCTGCTGTAACTGCGACACCTTTTGCAAGCCACTGTCTATGCGATCGACGTATACTAAAAATGTGGCATCCTAAGATGGGGCCATATTCCTCGACAAGTCGCCATTGTCCTGTTCTTCTTAAGTGGACGAGGCTGTTGCGTTGCTTGCCTTATAATTTCAGTCTGTTTTCTATCAGCAATTTCAACTCTTCTCTGTGTGCACATGAGTATGCATGTAGCCAAACCTGATAACCTGACCTAGACTGCAGATTCGCCCCCCCCCCCCCTTTTGTGTATATCCCGTTTCGTTCTTCTTTCGGTACCAATCAGTTTTAATCGATGCGTCGCGTTCTTTCCTGTACGAATATGACTTCATACTACGGTGCGACTTTCTTAAGCAGAAACGGCCTATCAATTAGTCCGTGTAGACTTGTCGCTAATAGGAATTCTTTATTGGCACCAGGTATTACCATATTTTATAAATATCCATGGCACGATGCCGCGGTAGCGCGGAATAATCTAAAAACGATCGCCAGAGCACGCAACCTTTTTCGCTTCTTTTGAACTTTTAGTTTGGTGAATTCATAGGTTGTTTTTGTATTTTTTTTTTATTCGCATTATTGTCGATTTTTATTCCTTCGACGACCCGTCACGGCTGCCCTGCCAACTCATCGGCGGAGCAGACTCTCGCAAGATTCGTTCTGCTTGCTGCTGGTACTGCGTAGCAAGCACATTCGGAAGTTGTTCGGCAGCACTGATTCATGTCATTTTATTTTTTTTTTTACAGCAATGAGATAGAAAGGTTAGGTGGTATCATTCCATTACTCTCGCGATAGAAGCCCGTACAGAATGGAGCTCGGAGGGTGCAAATTACGGATCGACAAGCCAGTCACAGGATCGATGGTCGTGGGTTCCCGGCATTTCAGGAAGAAAACGTATTTCTTCCAGGCAAAAATGGCACGATCATTCAACCTCTCTTTGGTTTTAGCTGCATGGTTAGATCATAACTGTGGCTGGTCTCATTCTATCTGCGACACCGATGGAACAGTAATGCTCACATATCTGCACTCTCTGCGTTTGTTATGTTCCCATTGGCGCTTGTTAATTATTAACGCTCGTGTCTTTATGGCGCACAACATAAACAATCAAAGCGGAAAGATCGAATCAGATATATAGAAACGCATTTGGAGAAGTAGGAGCCTAAGGCAAAAAAAAAAAAAAAAGCGATGTGGCAGGTCGAGCTAATGCGCAGGCAAGGGGCAGGCTTTGAGTCTAGACCTAATCGGTAACTTTCACTTCAATGATTTCCTACCTGAGAGGTCTACCCGTGCAAGTAAAGGTAAGAACCGAAGCCTGCATCAGATACTACGCTGTGTTATCTCCTGGAGTGCGCCCCCAAATGGCAGCGTCGTGTTGCCACCGGATCATACAGACGAGAGCATGCTTGTCTCGAAGCACTCAGGAATCATCAGGAAGCGCACAGTCAAAGAAAACTGAAATGTATAATGAATCAAAAATCTGTTTGCTCAAAGGGCACCCCTGGTGAAACTAAGGAAGCAGAAGCTTACTATGGGAATTATATGCACCGTCCAAGAAGCTACTGAAGCTGTAGTGAGCACACATAGCGAGAGGAGAACAGGCTGAAAAACTTGGGGGAGAAATTATGGGAAAAAAGAACATACGGCAAGAAGACATCTACTAAACGGGTGGTATATAGAAGCACCTGCATAAAATGAACTGCTATAGCTTACATGGCAAAAATATGACCTTAGTTTAGCGCATAAATCTTAATGTTCACTCGACTATAGTTGGAGCAGAGCCGTCAGTTTAAACGGCATCCAAATTTTCAGAAACTAAACGAACTGTCCCTACCACCAGTGAAGAAAAACGACTCTTATACGCGGAAAGGAAATGAATATTCAGAGCAGAAGAGATTTGATTTATTCTAGTTGTAAATAAGCGTTCACAGATCGTACCGTGCACGTGCAGTGCGAAATACTGCTGAAAACCGTTGCTTCAAATAATAAAGCTGCACCTCACAAGTTCATTATGAGCGGTGCAACATCACAGATATAGTCGTTGATTTAGGAAGAAATGCAGTATACGAGTACCTCCGTGTCAGGCTGATCATGCCCGTTACCAGTGCAGTCAAATCTCACGTGTCAGCTGCTGTAACGTAAGCGACACCTGGAAAACACTCGCAGGCTAACGATACCGTGTATTTAAAGGTCTCGTTTAAAAGAGTGGAAAACAATGGGCAGTCCCCCTGAATAATCAGCAAATGTCGCCCAATGAAGGCTGCCAGCAATGTTACTCCAGAGTGGGTATCGCTGCCCGCTAACAAAAACCGATGTAATAGCGACCAAGCATTACCAAGAAATCTTCACTTAACAAATTGCCACTCTTCTTTTACTTTCGGAATTATTGCCTCGCCAGCTATTAACAAAGTTGTGTTTTCATTCACAATCATTAGTAAACTTGTGCAACTCTATTAGGGGCACTCTTCTGCTTTTTACACTCAATACAATTCTTCGATCTCCCTTCCTTGTTGCCACTCCGTAACCCTATTTTTCAAGTAGTGTTTCTTTTCAAATCGTACAGCCTCCCTTCGTGCGTTTAACATGTATTTCTCGGTTTTCGTTTTAGTAAGCGGCTTGCTGTGACGGTGCCGTCATGAGCTAACTAGCCTATTACGGCCTTTATATGACGTCTGAATCATCATAAAGCTCTACAATTGAGATGCCGCGCATTAGCTGCCTTCTATGCTTTCGTAATCATTGTAACCGCGCTCTAGCCTCGTTTCCTCCCCCTTTCCTAAATGTCCCAACCACCTACAACTTCTTCCAGCCTTGTTTCTATAGGCGTCTGCGGGCAGCGTGATGTTTAAAATCAGTTTCTGAGAAGCGCAAGTCGAAGGGGAAGAATGGAAGGGTGAAACAAAAGAGCGAAAAAGAACGTATGGGGGGGGGGGGGGGGGGGCATTACTTCAAGAGGCCAGGCAGTACTTTGTACGAGCGCAGTGCGTATGCTTTGTTCCTGTTTCACCCTATACCCTTACCGAGTACCATGTTCGTGTTTTTGTTACGCCCATGGGGTCACAATTCCCTCTCCATTCCAGCACCAGTGGGGCTGCATTGCGGCGAAACCAACCTTGGACGTGCACGACCGAAAGGCGGCATTTCAAAACGGTCTTACAGCTGTTGCTTGAAACAGCGCTTCCGCCTTTTGTTCAACTCACGCCCGCCTTCTTGAATCGAGCGCAAGCGCGCGTTTTGTATCCACTACAGCGCGTAGGCTCCCCCTGAAAGCTCGTAGTGTCTGATTAATTAATAACGCGAACGCTTGCACCGTCATCGCCGCTTGGCTTTACTTGAGGATGGGTGAGGGTGAAAGAAAGGAAGGGGAACTATTCCGGTCCAGCTATTCTGGAAAGTCTTTGATGGTCTTTCTATTCTCGGAGAAGCCACTTTTCAGAGTAGTGGGTGTAACGCATGCAAACCTCCGTTCTTCAGTAATTGTGAGGCGGTTTTCTTTCCTGTGTTTCTTGGTTACATAAACGTATGTAGCGCTTGCGCCTCAGAGCATCGCCGACGGGTTCTTTTCGTCTCCTTTTTGTTTTCTTCGTTCAGTCTTATTTCTGTATGAACGCTTTGAAAGCGTTAGCTAATTTTTCCCTACTGCAGGAGTTCCGTCCTAAGAAACCCTCAATTCTAAAGAAAGAAGAGGAGGGAAATTTTCAGTGATCCCTTCGCTATTAGTTTTCTGAGACCGTGCCACGCCTTGAAGGGCAGCGGGTTACAAAATTACGCTAGTGACGCTCAGCTTTTTTTACTCGGCGTGGCATTTGCGCGAATGAGGTAGGTTAACCAGTCTGAACACACTGAGACGTTTACAACATTCTGAAGCTTTTTTGAGTCCATGCTTCTAAGTAACCATGTAAATATACTAAGTTCAACTACTTAAATATTTGTAGTCTTGTACAGTGCATGTTTCTGAATGCCTAAATGCGCTACAAGTGAAAATTCATTTCAGTTCTCATTACCATACGCAAACTTTGCGTACACCGTAAAGCAGACGCTAGAAGCAATACGACACGGCCCTGTGTGATAATAACTGTGAAGATGCGACGTTTAAAAAAGATGTCCGCGTTACGATATTACCATCCCTGTTTAGCCCAATGTCATGGCCTTGGGGCCCAAGAGAAAAAGACTATGCATTAAGCAATGAAGCAGCGTATACGGTATATATCGAGTCCTCTGAGAGATGACGCTGCGTTTGAAAGACGCTTGGAGCGAAGCAATTTCTTAAGTGATTCTTTTTGAGGGGCCCAGTTTTCGCCCAGTTTCCAGAAACTGGCCCAGGGGCCCAGTTTCTCCTCCAAAATATTAGAAGGCGAAAAGCTGATGATAACGAGTAAAGCGGACATGACCGATAGCATTAAGAGATGACGCTTAACGAACGTCGGTGAGCCTAGAGCGAGCGATCCTGCTGAGGCACTGCCCACTTCTGCTTCGGTGTCACTAAAAAGGCTCACAAAAACATTCCGCTCCATGTAAAGTGTCCAGCGCGTCGTCTATGCGTGGTAGCGGATAGACGTCCTTTCGTGTGATCGCATTAAGGCGTCGGTAGTCCACACAGAACCGAATAGACCCGTCTTCCTTCTTGACTAAAACGACCGGGGACGCCCAAGGGCTACTGGAAGGCTGAATTACACCTCTACTGAGCATCTCGTCGACTTGCTCATCAATAATGCGGCGCTCTGAGGCTGATACACGATAAGGACGTTGGCGTAAATGGGGCGTGTTGTACCAGTACAGATGTGGTGAGAAACAGTTGATGAACGACCTAAGGATAGCTGCTGGATGTCAAAGGAAGCTCGGAATCGGTTCAGCAAGTCGAGGAGCTTGGCGCGTTGATCTGGAGCGAGAGCACTGTCGATGGCTTTGTCGAAGGTAGCCAGAGGCGATGAAGGAGACGAGGAACGAGGTGGGCTAAGGGAACTGACGTTGTAGGAGATTGTGTCGGCACAGGGGGAGAAAATCGGTGGACGGTCACAAAATTTTCTGATCGAGCAGGCTCAGCATGCCCAACGCACTCGCCACGTTGCAACGTGAGTGGATAGAACGAATCGTTAGTAATGGCTAGTTCGGTGCGTCCGCTTCGTACACTAAGGACGGCGCAGGGCAGGGGAAGACAGCCTCGCGAGACGAAGAGGGAAGATGGGATGAAGAGCACTGTACAGTCTTGAAAAGAGGGACAGTTTATAGGCACAATCGCAGCAGATGAAGGCGGGATATCAGTAGCATCCGCGACGTGGCATTTGGCTTCCCCAAGAACGTTAGCGGCAGTCGGTGCGGTGCACAGCGAAAAAAACTCTACTTCGGCACGAGCGCAATGCATTACGGCGCGATTGCGACACAAGAAGTCCCATCCTAAAATAATGTCATGAGGGCATTCACGGAGAACGATAAAACTGATGACGTAGAGAACGTTCTGAATGGTGACTCGAGCCGTGCAGGTACCGAACGGTTCGATGTGCTGAGCAGTGGCGGTGTGCAATGAAACCCCAGAATATGGCAGAACAACCTTTCGTAACAAGCGGCACAGTCTAACGTCAATAACCGACACAGCAGCACCAGTATCTACAAGCGCAAGAGTACAAATATTTTCAATGGTAAGTTCAATTAAATTGTTCGGTGGCGAAGCAGGACTTTCACTGGTCTACGGAAGCGCAGTTCTTGCCTGCGTAACTGCGTCTAGTGGTTTTCCGGCATTGGCGAGGTAGAACGGCGACGCATCGGAGACGGAGAGCGACGGCGCGGAGAGGTTGAGCGGTTGTCATTCGAGAAGTGGTCAAAGTTGGATGAGGGCTGAGGGGACGCACGGAGATGAAACGGCGGCTGCGCGTAGTTGACCGGGCTCTGATCGAAAGCGTACGGGGCCGGGGTGACGGCGGCACAGGCGTGCAACATGACCAGGGAGACCACATGCAAAGCAAATGGGCCAGTTGTCAGATGTGCGCCAAGGGCGTAGAATAGGTGGCGCACGGCGCTGGGTGAAAAATGCCCGCTGAGGTGAACCGTATGATGGAAAAGGCGTAGGAGGTGGTGGTCTTGCGGCAACCTCAGCATACGACAGTGGAGTGTGTGCGGGCGTCGGGACAGCGTCGGCATGAATGAGCGGAGCTGTCAGTGGAGCAGCATGAAGACTTGGTTGTCGAGGGGGCGGAAGTGCGTCGGCAACTTGTTCCTGAATAGTATGGTCGGAGCCAGGTGTGATCTGGAATGCGGAACGTTAGGAATTAGCGATAATTGCCGTGCAACTTCTTCCCGTGCGAAGTCTTTGATTTCTTGAATTAGTGAGGAGCTGACAGGGGCGTCAGACATAGCCGCGATCGTGGCTTCAGGTTGTCGAGGGACGATGCGTTGCCGACGAAAGTCGTCGCAGCTTTGACACATTGTGACAACCTCAATTACAGTACGGGGCTCTTTTGCCATCAGAATGTTGAATACGCTTTCGTGGATGCCCATCATGATGTGGCGAATCTTCTCGGCTTCAGTCATTGATACGTTTACACGATGGCACAAATCTAAAACGTCTTCGATGAAGCTAGTGAAGGTTTCTCCTGTCTGCTGCACCCTGGGGGGGCAAATCCGATCTGGCGACTTGCACGTGGTCCCCCCCGCCAGCTGGATGTGCCAGAGCGGTTAAGGCTGCTAGGCTTTGTCCAGTTGCAACGGCCAGCGGTCAGTATGGGTGCAGCCGGAACCCATACTGAGGGGTTGCGAATCCCCGGGGAGGTTGTCAGCTTACTCCCTGCGGCATTGTGAGCGTGCCGCGCCCACGTAGCCCGATGCCTAACACGGGGGCAAGTCTGAAGGGGTTCGGACTGGGCACGTGGAATCCGGTTAAAAGCAGAACAAAATTTTAAATGTACGGAGCGGTCGGTAGGCCGAGGGAAAGCCCCACCCGCCGCCTAGGGAACGGTGGCGTAGCTGCAGAGTACTAATGGAAATGCAGTTAGCTGACTCCGTATGTTTTAAAAGCAACAAAATTTACAATGTACGGGGCGGTCGGTAGGCCGAGGGAAAGCCCCACCCGCCGCCTAGGGAACGGTGGCGTAGCTGCAGAGTACTAATGGAAATGCAGTTAGCTGACTCCGTATGTTGGATCAAAATTACCCCTCGGTGCGAGAGAGCGCATCTCCCAGCCGCAGACCGTTGGTTTCCGCTGCCAGGGGGAGCGGGTCCTCGCGGGGCCGCCGCTGGGGCGAACCAAGTCCAGGTTCTGGGGAACTTGCCTATAGGCTCGAAAAGGCGAAAAAAACGGTGTCAAAGTAGCCTACATGGTTTCGAGTAAGCCAGAAACTCGGGAAAAGAAGGTGGTCGCACATTGTGCTAAAGCACATGTGTCCCTCACTGTCAGTATCTTCAACGAACACGCAGAACTACTTAGGGGAGTCAGACCCCGCAATGATATGAGTCAGTTGGCTGGCCGAGGGAAAGCCCAGTCGGCTGTTCAGGGAACAACAGCTCAGCCGCGTAGTACGAGAAGAACCGCGGCTGGCTGGTTCATATGCTTGCATTCAAGGGGAAGTAAAGACCCCTTGCGAGGAACCGAGTCGGTACGGCTGACCGAGGGAAAGCTCAGCCGGCCATCAAGGGAACAATGGAGCTGCTCGCGTAGTACGAGAGGAACCGCGGCTCGCTGACTTGGACCTCCTCCGGGGGGCAACGCCCCGCAGAACCGAGGTTAGTAGGCGGGCCATGCCCAAGCCCAGCCGGCCACCTAAAGGTGGCTTTGCCCGCGTAGTACGCAAGGAACCGCGGCTTGCTAACCGCGGAAGAAGCGGGGGGTTCGAGACCCTTGGTCCTGGGTGGTAGTGCTGGCCGAGGGAAAGCCCAGCCCGCTGCCAAGGCCCCGGTGGCGCTGCTCGCGAAGTACTAAGGGAACCGCGGCTCGCTGACTCAGGGCCAAAAAGGGGAGTGGCGACCCCTCAGTGCCGTACCTCTGTAGGTGCGTGCACGAGTATCTTTGCGGACACTATCAGACGGTGAACCTGGATTTGCCAACCAGAAACTAGTCGTCAACATACTATGTTGGAGAGAAAACGGTGAATGGAGGGTTGTCTTAACAGGTGACTCTGGGCACCTCTCTTAGTACCTTGGAGTAGGGCTGAAAGAATCTTAGTACGGCGAAATGCGCCCCTCCAGTAGCCCTAGTACAGTCGGGGCGAGGGAACCTGAGGGGACAGGGAACCCCAATGTGGCCCAGCAGCCTTTCTCATGTGGCGGAGACCCGGCGAACGTGATGTGGATGTGAATGCGCTTGAAGGCCGAGGGCCGTGCATTGGCTAAAGCGAGTGCTCGCCCTCAACTGAGGCCAAGAAATTGGAGCTCGAATCGAATCAGGATCATTAGAGAAATTCCCCAAGCTGCCCCGTTCCCTCCTATAGTCCCATAACCCTTTCCCTATATCCCATTTCCCTTTCCCTTGTCCCATCCCATCCCTCTATGTCCCAGGGGAGATCACGGGGGATCTCCCCGGGCCCGCTCCCGGCTGTGGGCCGCTGTGTAGAGATTCCCGCATTTTTTTGGAACCTTCGGGTTCTTTCGCCTACGGGTGCAAAAACACAGACCAAGCTTGTCCTTCGGGACCAAATCTTTTATATTCGATTGGATTGAGCCTGTTATACCTAGTGTGGTACGGGCAGAGGCATATTATTTTATTCTCTTTTTGGTTGCCTCAACATATTATATGTCCGTATGTCTGCTGCACCCGCTCGCGCAAACGGTGTTCGGCGCGAAGCTTGCGGACCGCAGGGCGACCGAAAGCACACACAAAGCGAGATTTGAACGAGGCCCAAGTTGCAATGTCAGCCTCGTGATTGGTGAACCATAACTTTGCCACTTGTGTAAGGTAGAAGACAACGTTGTTAAGTTTCCAGACGTCATCCCACTTATTGTGGGTGCTTACACGCTCATACGACGAAAGCCAGTCCTCCGTGTCCTGATCGTTGGTACCGCTGAAGAACGGCGGGTCCCGCTGTCGAAGCACCCCGGAGCATGGAATTGAAGAGGCCGAAGAGGCCGAGGTAGCGGGGCCGGTGGTGTTGGTGCTGGAGTCAGTCATTGTGGTCGGAATTCGGCGGCTGTGGAGCTCCAGGGCGAGAAAATAGAAGAGAAATCCCGCGACCTCCACCAAGTGTTAAGCGGGGATCCAGGCACTGGTAGTGGGCACTGGCAGCGAGTAAGACCGGAGCGGGGGTGGCTCAGCTTGTAGACAGCTTGTCCGCAAAAGGCACTTCCTCTTTCTCGGCGATCTGTCCGCCTGATTGGAACTTCCTCTTTACAGTCCTGTTATTGACGCTCAGGTAACAGCCTATGTAACAGCAGCACTATCGATATTGATGGGATGCAAGTGAAGCCCTTGAAATATGTCATCTTTTTTCTTGCACCCTGCATAAGTTAGGTATTCGATTTATTCTTTGAACAAGAGGTATTTCCACGCCAAATGCAGGTTGCTCATGTGAAGGTACTCTGCAAGAAAATTGACAAGAACGACATGAGAAATTACCGACCAGTTCCCATATTACCTGTCCTATCAAAGTCACTTGAAAAAATCATTCGCAACAGGTTTTCGAAACTTGAGCTGAAAAATATTATAATATTCGTTTGCTAGTACGGTTTCCGTAAAAGCCTCAGCACTGAGTGGGCACTTTTTGCACAAAAAGTGTGCATTTTAGACCATATTAGAAAAGGAAACGTCATACTAGGCATATTTATAGACTTTTCAAGGGTCTTTACCTTATTAATCATATTTGCTACTTAGGAAGGTCTAAAGGTATGGTTTTTGGGGTGTAGTTGCCTGATTAATGCCGTCGTACTTAAAAAATATAAACCAAATAACAGACATCGAAGGGTTCTACTCCGATCTTCTAGCAGTTTATTGTGGCGTGCCGCAAGACAGTATTTTGGGGCTATTTGTTTTGAATCTCTACGTAAATGATATTCTCAGTATTCCTCCAGCAGTGAAATTTGTCATCTACGCAGATGATACATGTGTATTTTTGATAGCAAAAGAAACCACTAATTCTTCATAGTAAGGAAATATTAGCCTAGCTAGAAAAATAGACAGAAGAAAATCTCCCAAAAATAATTGTACAAAAAACAAACGCAGCCACATTTTATTCCAGACTGAGAAGCACAGCAATAAGTAAAAGTATCTTACTAAAATCAACACAAGTATACTGCCCAGCAGTCTAGTGATTTTATTGTATAATGCGTTATTTTGTTCAAGTCTTAATTACTGCCATTTAGTTTGGGCCTCTACAACACAAAGCAATCTTCATAAAATTCATTTTCTGCAAAAAGGGTTTCAACGTGCTGTTGCAAACGTTTCTATATGGGCTATGCCTCGAAACCTTTATTTGCAGCATATATATTACATATCAGAAATACATATGATTCTCACCTCAGCAAACAATATAAAGAAGAGCCAAATAAAAATAGCTGTTTCTTACGTGAATTAGCAAACCTAAAAACTGATTCTACTACATGTAACACGCGAAATTTTGAGAAATGGCAAATTGACACCTGTAGGACTAGGGATGGTTTGCAAATGCTAAAAAACCGGCTTCTAAGATTGTTAAATGCACAGCATTAGGAAACGATAAAATCTGAGAACATTACTTTAAAGAAACTTTGCGACCACTTTAGGAATTCAAAAACACAACATCATAATATCGCTAGTTCTCTTTTTTGTAGTAGTTTCATTTCCGGCGGTAAGCACTTGTCGGAATTTTATGCTCGCTTTTTCTAGTGATGGCGTTGTGTCTCTCTCAGTGTAATAACTTTTGATTTGTTGATTGTGAATGTAGACTCTTTTCGATGCATGGTGGGGAATTCAAATACATGTAGCTTGTACTTCTTGACCTTTAACGCGGTTTCTGAAGCGTTTAATGTCATCATTTTATGGTTTTTTGCTCTCTGTGCTGAAATAAACGAGAGAATATTTCTGTTTTTATTTGTATGTTTTGCTGACTACTGCGCGATGTTGGCGGTGTAGGGGCTAGAGGCCTTGTCAAGCTGCCATTATTAATGGCAGCTTTGTTTACAGGCGTCCGGCATCATGTACATGTGATGTGAATAAAGTTGTTTTTAATATTATTATTATCATTATCATTATTATTATTCCTCATTAAGATATGTTTACTGTATGTAAAAGTCAATAATGCGTACGATTAACGACGTCGCATGCTGTCAAGTGAACAAATGGTTGTAGTTTTGCTTTGCCTCTGCAACCTACCGCTCTGCAGAAACGCCACTTTGGCCAGAGCATGAAAGCTACGATTGATGGGCGCTCTCTACGGGGCAAACATAAGCCCTAAACACCACACACGACGTTCATTTCCAAATAGGCCATGGGACGTTTCTTTAGAATTGCCGCTGGCTGATCCGTTCGGGGGGGGGGGGGGGGGGGGGGGGGGGGGGTAGGTGTTTGGGCAAAAGGGGCCTCCATTTGCTCCACTTCGTCAATTAGTCGACACGGAGCGAGATAGGAATACAAAGGGGGGAGGCGGATGTTCGTGAAGCTCAGACGTCAGACCTTGGCCACCGTCGGCAGCGTGTCGCTTGTCTGTTCTCATCGCACTGAGACCACCGCGTCGCGAACTTAGCGGTGTCCTTTGAAGGGCGCCTGGACAGAAGGAGTCTTCCGCCGAAGAAGAGCGCTATCACTACCGGCGAAAGGTTATTGCTTGGCGGGTGAGGAGAGGGAGGGCGAGAAGTGCTGTGAAGCGGCCGATTGGGCGAAGAGGTGGGCATGCTGAGAGACAGCTTCGCGAGTGGTGCACGGTGACGGTGACGTCGTGGCAGCATTGACTCCGGGGAGGCGATATTAGATTTCGAGATGTAGATAATGGTGATAAATGATCGTCTCTGGCGGAAGTCGGGCGCCGTCTTGCTCGTCGCAGCAGCAGCGGCCGCCACCGTTCTTTGCAGATAAGTGGCGAACGCACTTAGAAGTGTGCGGACGCCATATATCTCGGGTGGCTGGGTTCGCAGAATCCGAGTAACTCTACGGAAGAAAAACATTTATCTCGGAGAATGGACGGCCAACATTTCTTCCTCAGTGCGCAGAGCCAGTATAGAGGCAGTGGGACGTGGAAAGGGAACGCGCCGAGCTATATCACCAGCATATGCTTCAGGCGGGACCCGACGGGTTGCACCCCTGTTTAACCTTGGCGGCGAAGCCTGGGGCTCAAAATGTTCGTTTGTTTGCTGCCGCCTCTTCAAAAAAGTTGGATGAAATGACCAACTGAGAGCCTTTTTCATAAGAACTCGACGTGCGTACTAAAGAACATTCTTTGTCGGAAGAGTATCCTGGATACTGCGCAAAAACTAAGCGTACCGCGCGAGCAAGATAAACCACCCCAAGTGCTGTGATAATCCATTGGATTCAGTACGCCCAGTGCTCGTTTATGGATTTGATTTCTTGTCAATCGGAAAGCCATAAAAGTGCAAGTTAACTCAAAGTAATATGGTAGGTCACGCGGGAGTAATGAAAAGTTTTTTTTGAGCTCCTGTTCCTTTTAATTCATTTCTGTGACTACAATAAGTGCAGGAGCTCAAAATATAACACTAGAAGAATGCTATTGCAATACTGCAGGATATGAAGCATGTAGTAATAAAGAGCATTTAAATAACTGAGACAATTTCATGTTTATTTGTGTGTGCCTAAGTTTGACAACATAAAAGTTTGCTCCTATTATACGTCTATCTTAAAGTTTCAAAATTTTTACCTCGTGCTTCGTAGCCGGACGCAATATTCAATAAGCCACAGCGAGAGGTGGGTCAATATTATTGAAGATAAAAGTAGCATACAAATATTCATTTCAGTATTTACAAATACAGGTATCGCTACAACGTTGTCTACATATTCGGAAAACCTTCAGATCACACTTTCAATTCAAAGGTTCTACAAGCCAAGCGTAAATTTCTTGATAGTAATTTTTTGAATGCAGATGCGAAAGGAGGCGGCAGTAGATGTGCTGCTTATTTACTTAAGTATCTTTTTGAGGAAGTACCGTGGATTCATAACAAAGTTCTCAAATTTTTATACAGGAAGAAATTCGGATTCCTACCAAGTCAATTTTCATGCCCGCTGCAGCTTCCCTGACAGAAATGTCATGTTTACTGCATGATCTTACCTTCTGATTGAACCAGCATCGGAGCGCGGCGGGCTTCTATGACACGCTTATTAAACAATTACCTGCGGAGGAAACAATTTACCTGCCATGACAACAACACACATTCACTTAAAAAGCATGACCCCAGCCTCGCGTCCAATAGCAAGGGTACTAGAAAAGCCGATAAAGAAAATACATAGAGCACTTTCTTTAAGAGTATCTGCGTACAGCACTGCGCTGTCTTGCGCTTTGCGACTTGTCAAGCGCACGTCAGCCTTTTGAATATCCCTGCCTTTCAGGAAGACGCTCATGCAATCTCTGCTTCTTCGGCTCCGGAAAGGCAAGCAGGCCTGTCGCGCAAATCACTACGCGGCGCCACAACTCGCGTGACAGCGGGGTACGAACACGCGACGAAAACATCAGCTTCGAATGACTTTAATGGCAGAGAAGCAGATGTCGGCAACTCAGTTGTTTTGTCGTTCCACGTGCTTTTTCACAGCCGCCGTCCAACGAAGCACAGAGCCGGTTAAAATGAGTTCCATGAGAGTAAATAGTGTGTCTCCTTTTTATGCCGCATAAAAAATTTCTTCTTTCGCTCGTGGTCTCAAGGCAAATAAATATGATGCAACTCGTCAAATACTTCATCTTGCTGCTAACGTACCACATAATGGAGTCTTTCATTCGGTGCGTAATTATAATTGCGTCGCTCAACGTTGTGCGACACTGGCGGAGAGGGTACAAAAATAAAGCTGATTGAAAATATCCCGTTTTCCCATCGTTAATTATACAAGCAGAAATAGGCTCTGTCGAAGTGTGGAAACATGTTTATCTTATCGTTCAGAAAGTGCAATTTGTTCTTCCTCTTAAGAAATCGCAAATAACAATACGTACTGTAGCTCAAAAGACGACCCAAAAGAAAATATGTCTGCATGCCATGACGCAAAGCCAAATGTTTACACACGAGTATTGCAACGCTACAAGTATCACGTAAATAATTGGCACGAACTGCTGGCAAATCTCAGAACGAAAGCGCATAATGCTAGGAGCCCTGCGGATTTTCACATGCCGTTCATACACGGCGCACTCGTTGCCAGGCCACCCGACATGAAAAAGCTGCAAGACACAAGGGAGTCCGGCGTAGTCAGAGCTACCTTCCTGAGTACTTCTGTTTGCTCCAGCTAGGAGTAATATCGTCTACACAGAGCAGTCTTCTGTTGAAGTGATATGGGAGCACCTCCTTCCTTCCTTCCTTCCTTCCTTCCTTCCTTCCTTCCTTCCTTCCTTCCTTCCTTCCTTCCTTCCTTCCTTCCTTCCTTCCTTCCTTCCTTCCTTCCTTCCTTCCTTCCTTCCTTCCTTCCTTCCTTCCTTCCTTCCTTCCTTCCTTCCTTCCTTCCTTCCTTCCTTCCTTCCTTCCTTCCTTCCTTCCTTCCTTCCTTCCTTCCTCCCTCCCTCCCTCCCTCCCTTCCTTCCTTCCTTCCTTCCTTCCTGTGCCTGCCTGCCTGCCTGCCTGTCTCTGCCTGCCTGCCTGCCTGCCTGCCTGCCTGCCTCTGCCTGCCTGCCGGCCTGCCTGCCTGCCTGCCTGCCTGCCTGCCTGCCTGCCTGCCTGCCTGCGTGCCTGCCTGCCTGCCTGCCGGCCTGCCTGCCTGCATCAGCCTGCCTGCCTGCCTGCCTGCCTGCCTGCCTGCCTGCCTGCCTGCCTGCCTGCCTGCCTGCCTGCCTGCCTGCCTGCCTGCCTGCCTGCCTGCCTGCCTGCCTGCCTGCCTGCCTGCATCTGCCTGCCTGCCTGCATGCCTGCCTGCCTGCCTGCCTGCCTGCCTGCCTGCCTGCCTGCCTGCCTGCCTGCCTGCCTGCCTGCCTGCCTGCCTGCCTGCATCTGCCTGCCTGCCTGCCGGCCTGCCTGCCTGCCTGCCTGCCTGCATCTGCCTGCCTGCCTGCCTGCATGCCTGCCTGCCTGCCTGCCTGCCTGCCTGCCTGCCTGCCTGCCTGCCTGCCTGCCTGCCTGCCTGCCTGCCTGCCTGCCTGCCTGCCTGCCTCTGCCTGCCTGCCTGCCTCTGCCTGCCTGCCTGCCTGCCTGCCTGCCTGCCTGCCTGCCTGCCTGCCTGCCTCTGCCTGCCTGCCTGCCTGCCTGCCTGCCTGCCTGCCTGCCTGCCTGCCTGCCTGCCTGCCTGCCTGCCTGCCTGCCTGCCTGCCTGCCTGCCTGCCTGCCTCTGCCTGCCTCTGCCTGCCTCTGCCTGCCTGCCTGCCTCTGCCTCCATGCCTGCCTCTGCCTGCATGCCTGCCTCTGCCTGCCTGCCTGCCTCTGCCTTCCTGCCTCTGCCTGCCTGCCTGCCTGCCTCTGCCTGCCTGCCTGCCTGCCTGCCTGCCTGCCTGCCTGCCTGCCTGCCTGCCTGCCTGCCTGCCTGCCTGCCTGCCTGCCTCTGCCTGCCTGCCTGCCTGCCTCTCCCTGCCTGCCTGCCTGCCTGCCTGCCTGCCTGCCTGCCTCTGCCTGCCTGCCTGCCTCTGCCTGCCTGCCTGCCTGCCTCTGCCTGCCTGCCTGCCTGCCTCTGCCTGCCTGCCTGCCTGCCTGCCTGCCTCTGCCTGCCTCTGCCTGCCTCTGCCTGCCTGCCTGCCTGCCTCTGCCTGCCTGCCTGCCTCTGCCTGCCTCTGCCTGCCTGTCTGCCTCTGCCTGCCTGCCTGCCTGCCTGCCTCTGCCTCTGCCTGCCTGCCTGCCTCTGCCTGCCTGCCTGCCTGCCTGCCTCTGCCTGCCTGCCTCTGCCTGCCTCTGCCTGCCTGCCTGCCTGCCTGCCTGCCTCTGCCTGCCTGCCTGCCTGCCTCTGCCTGCCTGCCTGCCTGCCTGCCTGCCTCTGCCTGCCTGCCTGCCTCTGCCTGCCTCTGCCTGCCTGCCTGCCTGCCTGCCTCTGCCTGCCTGCCTGCCTCTGCCTGCCTGCCTGCCTGCCTCTGCCTGCCTGCCTGCCTCTGCCTGCCTGCCTGCCTGCCTGCCTGCCTGCCTGCCTGCCTCTGCCTCTGCCTGCCTGCCTGCCTGCCTGCCTGCCTCTGCCTGCCTGCCTGCCCGCCCACGTGTGTCGATAGTACTATCGATTGCAAAAAACTTTTGATAGTACTGTCGATTGGCTTACACCATCGATAGTTCGATAGACTCCGCTATCGACAGTATCGATAGCGTTGTCCAAAGTTGTGCCTTAATACGGTTTAGCCAATAAACCATAAAACTTGCAATGCATCAATCACCGTCTTCGTGTTTAGATTTAGCCGAAAGCGCTGCACAGCAGTAAAACCACATTCACTGATAAACTTAACACCAACGAAATAACCAGAAATAAACGCATCAAAATTGAATATAAAAAAGTTTAAAAGAGACAAAGAGGCCCCTACTTTTTCGAGCTCTGAAACGTCAACATGCCGTTCCCTTCACCCGTAAATATTTAGACGCATCTCTCTCCCTTCATGGGTGCGAGTCCAGTTGTGGTCACGTGTTGTTTTCCCTGTCCTCGTCGTTTTCCTTACATCCTCCCTGTCGAAGACCCCTTTGTTGGTCCGCTTTCACGTAACCGTTCTGCATTCAACTTCGCGAACGCTGCAGTGCTGCGGGAGCCCGTTGCGTCGCATGCGCTGGGCGTCCGTATTACGGTTTCCTTTCTCGACAGGCATGTCGCCCCGAGCTACCGCCGCTGGCCCTTAGTCCGGTAACGCCTCCATCGATCGCCGCTCAGCCAAGCACGCACATGTTTGGCGCTCCGGAAGTGGAAGCGACGCTGCCTTGATGCGAGAGAACCGCAGAAAACACTCACCTCGCTGGACATCTCCAAGAACTTGGCAACTACTTTTGAATCGTACGGTGGCTTCTGCTGGCAATGAGTTACGCTCTCAGTTACAAAAGACGAAATAAAGAAATACTCAATATCAATGCAAAGCGGCCAAGCAGCTGGTGGGGATCAGATAACTACAGATAAAATATGAGACGACTCACTCTTTGGAGCGAGCGCCATCGCTTTTAAACGACGCCAGTCCTAGATATAGGTAATGTCTCATGAAAACTGGCGAAGAGAAAGTAGGCGTGAAAGAGTCCAAAGGGGAGAGAATGCAAACTAAATAGACTTAATGCTGTTCACTATCTTGTCATATGGCAATGGTGCTATAGGCAGCGACAAAGGTGGTAAGGTATCATGTAAGCCCAGCCTTGAATACAGAATTCAATAAACTAGCAAGACTCAAGCACACCGACTCATTAATGCTAATAATTAGCATATAAGAATTGGCATCCTCTGTGCTTAAAAGGTATTCGGCTTCAAAAAGGGGCGACGACTTTTGCGTTCAAGTAGTGAAAATGAACTAGCAGCTGTCATTACGTAGCGTTGAGTAGAAGTGATGGGATTGTTAGCCAGAATAGCGGGAAACTATCTAATGAGACCAAATATCTTATTAAGAAAGAAAGAGAGAGAAATAGAAAAGCAGGAAGGTTAACTAGGTGATGCCCAGTAGGCTACCCTGCACTTGTAAATGAGAACAAAGAAAGAGCACCAAGCTAAGGAGTCTGTCAAATGTCCAGAATTATTAGGAACCGCTAAAGCGCTAAAGATTCTACCTCCATATACAGGATATGGCTCGTAGAGACCTCGAAGCTAACCAATAAATGCACGGAATCCGATGTGAGAAAGAAACGTAAAGAACATACAGAGAATGTAGCTGATCTTAAAGCGGTCAGAAGAATTATAGGCATAGGCAAAAATTATACCTATGCGTTAAACGAAGGACGGTAATGTCACCGATTATATGGACAGCATAGTTAATGTACCCGAGGAGTGCTACGCAGATGTATCCAGCATAGTGGAAGCAATTAGGAAGATCAGGAAGATAATAATAGAAATACAACCACCGGGGTGGCGCAGGGTTTACGACGCTCGACTACTGTTCCCAAGGATGCGGGATCGAATCCCAGCCTCGGCGGCTGCTTTTCAATGGAGCGAAAAGCAAGGCGCCCGTGCGCTATGCGATGTCTGTGCACGTTAAACCCCAGGTGGTCGAAATTTCCGGAGTCCTCCACTGCGGCGTCTCTCATAGGCTGAGTCGCTTTGGGACGTTAAACCTCACAAACCACAATAATAGAAATACCAACACAGGGATTTGGCGATCCGAGCGTAAATGAAGAGGAAATGAAAGCTTTATAGCAATGCAAAGCGCCAAAACAGTAGGTGAAAAGCAGGTAACTACACATAAATTCAAGGGCAATGGGGAGAAGGGTAAAAAAACTAGCTGCCGTGTATATTGATTGTTTCCTCAACTTGAGCGTATCATGACGTTCGAAGCGAGCCTAAACACTTCAGCATCGCTGTTAAGAGTACAACACAATACTGTGATCGGGCCCTCTTAAGCATCGCTGTTAAGAGTACAACACAATACTGTGATCGGGCCCTGTTTGCATCGCCATCTCATGCTCTTCAGCCTCAAAATGACATACTTCTCATGACACAGCATTCCTTTTTTAATTTAGTGCAGGATTAAATTTACCTCCTGTCTTGTTTTTAAACATCAATTAGATAACCACCGTTTGGTATTTCTTCCTGCTTAAAGTGTGTAGTCTGTTTTTTCTTCGCTGCGCTTAAACCGCAATGTTTCGATTACGATGGATGGACATGTATAAGACTTTGCATCTGGCGGCGGCTGGCGCCAACTGTTGCGGCAGCCCCATTCGGTCGAAGGAATTTTGCAATGAGCGCCGCATCGCAGGTATACAAAGCGGAAATTTTCTTTGCTACTCGCTTAGCGATTACTTCTGAAATTAGTTTCTTTCTGATGACGCGCCTAAACATTAGCTGACAGTCAAACGGCCATTCCTACATTAGGCACACCTTATTCGGAGAGAAATAACGTGGTTCTGTGACGGAGCGACTGCGTGCTCGCTTCGCACTACGAAAGAACAGTGTTCGACTCCGCGGGTTTCTTTACTTTCTTCTTATTTTCGAATTACAACAACACCAACACCGGCTTTTCTGCGCACGGGGCCCTAACGCTATCTCGTTAGTAAAATTGACATGTATGTTGTGTGTATAGAAGAAGAAAGACACCACAAATAATAGAGGTAGAGGAGGTAGAAGTGTAGGCCCGTTCTTCCTGGCCTGGGGCAAGGGTCGTCGGGCGCGAAACCACGCATCTGGATACACTAGGCGGTAGGTGCACGCCCTGTAAACATGACCCGGCTCTCCACAGTGGCAGCAGAGGGACCGACGGTCCGGTGCACGCCACATTTCGCATTTCCGTTGCCGCTGATAGACTCGCAGAGCAGGCACTCGGGCAAGATTGGCTGCTGTACTGCTTTAGCCGTAGTGTTCACGTCGTAGCCTGGTGTCCGAGAGCACTGTAGAGTCTGCACTGCAGAAAGGCGAAAGAATAAGTGTTGCTGCTGCACACGGTGCATTACGTTTGCTCGCACTATCGTTATCACCTGAATGCACCATCACTATTATTGCTACTGTCATCATTGTCATTATCACTAATTTCCGCGTCATATTCAACGCTACTATGATCCCCATGATAGACACGGAAAATTATGATGCTAGCTTCGCGATCCCGGGCGTGGCGTATTGGGTAAATTGCTCGGCTGAGGTTTTCTGGGATGGAGGTTCAACTCCCGGTAGACTAACGATTTTTACATTTCTGAAGAGGTCAGCACAAATCCCATACACACATCTGACGCACAGTTCCAGCGCACATCTCGCGCACAACTTTCGCGCAAGCGATTTCCTTCCATGCGCCTAGAAAGGCTTTGCTCTTAAAATCACCTTGTAAATTTTAAGAGGTTGGCTAACGGAGCTGTTTCTACGGCTCTCGCATATTGCTGATTTCTAGCTTTTAAATCAGTTTATAAGTCATATATTGCAAAGAATAGAAAAAGCAATCTGTCAGTATCAATGCGTTTGCTCTAGATAGCAATATAGCCTCTATATTTCTCATATTTCAACTGTAAAATCCTGCATGGAGCTGTGTGGGAGTACGGGTGACTAGAAAGTGACACTGGCTTACGGTGTCAAGCAAAGTTGTCCAGGAAAGCGGACCTTCAATTCTCGACGTTATCAAAGAAAAATATCCGAATAATAACTGTATCTTCGCGGGTGACTGCATGTATATGTTTTTCACAAGCTCTGAGTGCATAATAAACACTTCCTGTCCGGCACAGTATCCTCTACCCGACGTTCCGGGCGATGGGCAGCGGCCCATCATCTTTCCTCGAAGCCCATATCACAAGAAGCGCAGTGGCCAGCAGGAGACGCTGCCGCTGCCTCCTAATCTTTCTGGCGTGCTTGTTTGTAGCTGCGTAAAGACGGAGAAATACTCGCCAGGCGTTTCGAGATTGAGACGAGCGATCAGCGCAAGGCGGTCCCGCCGAATCCTCATTCGTTTCCTCTTCAGCGAGCGTATCGGGCCCCGTGGGTCCTTCTTCCTCCGCGCGCTATCGCCTCACTCTTAAAGTCGATCCTGTATCGCTCCGCCACACTTCTCTCCCAATGCTCTTTTCTTGTCTACGCCTCTACTCTCCTCTCTTGTCCCTATTACCGGTCTGTCTCATACAATATCTGTTTCTTCCGTAATTTTTTTCTGCTTCCTTCATTTATTTCTTACCCTAGACGTATTCCCGTTTCGATATCTTGTCAAGCTGAAGGAGAGCTCGACATCCCATTTCCAGTAATGTGGAAAGAATTGGGGCGGGAAGGACAGGAGAAGTAAGCAAAATATCGAAGTTTGGTCTTAGTCCTGTGCAGCTTTGCCTGCCACCTCCGGCATGGTAAAATTTCGTCGGCGCTCCCGTATAACTCGGTGGCAAGTTCGGCCACCTTTATAATTCCCTACAACCTGTTCCGGGACCGTGCTCGTGCTTCTTTTTCTTCTTGATGGGGCCTTCGTGCATTTGCTTGTTGTCCTTGCAGATTTGGCGTCAGCCTTTCCATGTTTGCGCCTATGCACCTTGTGTAAACTCTATTTCGTTTTTTTCCTTACGCTTAACGAGATACATTCTTCACATTTATTTCTTTTGCTCTCTTACTTAGCGACAATTGTTCAGCTCTTTTGGTAAAGGAAATCAATAGCGCAAGGCATGAATAATACGTTGTAAACATTGAAAAGAGAATTCCACCTGTCATAAAAACTTGATAGTGACGTCACATCTGCTTCCGTTTAAGAGTGGTGATACGATGGTATGCTCCACTTCGTCCTCAATCTTGTCACGCAGTGGTGACGAGGTCGACGACACAAATGAAGGGTCGATGATTGCACTAAAGAAACTCTTTATTTGGGCTGACTTACGCCCGCAAAAGAACTAAGCAACTCGGCGGCGGCGATAGAAACAAACGTGCTCGTCGATCGTCGAACAAAGAATGCCCATCACACTCGTCAACGCTCAATTTAAAGGCTGCACAGAACAATCGAGATAACGTCGCAAACAGCTCCCAGCACGAGCTGGAACATTGTGGAAAGACGCCCGAGTGGCCGGAACCTTCGAGACAGATCTCGGTGCATCTTGCGCTACAACGAAACTGATAAAGGTGTGACTCGCGACATCGAGCATCAATAACCAAAGATTACGGAACCGATACGCGGTCGAGAATCAGAGTGATAAGCCTGTATGCCGGCGGCTGTTAAAAAACAACAAATACAGTTTTGAAGGGTTCGCGGCGTTAATCCCCCCTTAAAAAAATAACGCCTCGATGTTCCAAAACAAAGAAACTTAAACATAAACACTGCAAAGTTTAAACACCACAGATTCAATAACGCGCGTAATATGGCTTGAGTCGTACAACATGTACAATTTCTGGGCGTTCGCGTCGCCGTTGTGATGCTGACGGTCAGTCGGGAATGACTTCATAGTCCAGTGGTCCGACGCGGCGAATGATTTTGTACGGCCGAAAGTATCGACGCAACAACTTTTCACTTAATCCGCGACGGCGAATTGGTGTCCAAACCCACACTTGGTCTCCTGGTTGTACTCTGCGTGGCGTCGTCGTAAATTGTATCGTCGGCTGTCGGTGCGCTGTTGGCCTTTAATACGCAGCCGTGCGAGTCGTCGGGCTTCCTCCGCACGCTGCAGGTAGGCGGCGACGTCAAGGTTGTCCTCGCTGGTTACGTGCGGCAGCATTGCGTCGAGCGTCGTCCTGGGCTCCCTGCCGTACACAAGCTTAAACGGGGTCGCTCTGGTCGTCTCCTGGACTGCCGTGTTATACGCGAAGATCACGTACGGCAAGATGGCGTCCCAGGTCTTGTGTTCAGCGTCGACGTACATGACGATCATGTCCGCGATAGTTTTATTCAAGCGCTCCGTAAGGTCATTGGTCTGGGGATGGTACGCAGTTGGTCGTCGATGGCTTGTATGACTGTATTCCAGGATGGCTTGCGTCAACTCTGCCGTAAACGCCGTTCCTCTGTCCGTGATGAGCACTTCTGGGGCGCCATGCCGCAAGAGAATTTGTTCGACAAAAAATTTGGCGACTTCTGCCGCGGTACCATTTGGTAGTGCTCTTGCTTCGGCGTAACGGGTAAGATAGTGAGTGGCCACGATGATCCACTTGTTACCCATAGACGAAGATAGAAAGGGGCCGAGGAGATCCATCCCAATTTGTTGAAAGGGCAGGATTGGGGGCAGAATCGGGTTTAGTAGTCCTGCTGGTCTGATCGGCGGCGTCTTGCGTCGTTGGCACTCACGACACGTCTTCACGTAGTGGGCAACTTCGGCAGGCAGTCGCGGCCAGTACTACTTCTCCTCGATTCGACGCAACGTGCGCGAAAATCCGAGATGGCCTGCTGTGGGCTCATCGAGCAACGCCTGCAGAATTTCCTGCCGGAGGTTTTTAGGCACTACAAGTATCTGCGCGGTCTTGTTGGTTGCAAAGTTCTTCACTAGGAGGCCATTGTTTAACGCGAACGATGATAAATGTCGCCTGAACACACCAGGAGGGGAAGTGGTCTTTCCTTCTAAGTAATCGGCTAGCGCTTTCAGCTCAGGGTCTGATCGCTGTTGTTCTGCGAAACTGCTTGCGCTAACCGGTCCCAGAAAGGCGTCGTCGTCATCGTCCTTCGGGGAAGCGTCGATGGGAGCGCGTGATAGGCAGCCTGCGTCGGAGTGCTTCCGGCCCGACTTATAGACTACAGTCATGTCAAATTGTTGAAGTCGTAGGCTCCATCTGGCAAGGCGGCAGGAGAGATCTTTCAAATTAGCCAGCCAGCACAGCGCGCGTGATGGTCGCTTACAACCTTGAATGGTCGGCCATATAGGTATGGACGAAACTTAGAAGTAGCCCAGATGATCGCAAGGCACTCCTTCTCGGTCGTCGAGTAATTGACTTCGGCTTTTGTGAGGGACCTGCTAGCGTAGGCGACTTTTTCCTGTCCGGCACTCTTCTGGACGAGAATGGCTCCTAGGCCCACACTTCTCGCGTCGGTGTGAATTTCGGTCTCGGCGTTTTCATCAAAGTGGCCAAGTACAGGAGGCCATTGCAGGCGGCGCTTAAGTTCGTCGAAGGCTTCTCCTTGCGGCTCTTCCCATTTAAAAGGTACGTCAGCCTTTGTAAGCTGCGTCAATGGTTCGGCGATCCGCGAAAAGGTTCTGACAAATCGTCGATAGTAAGCGCACAGCGCAAGGAATCGGCGCGCAGCTTTCTTGTCGGCAGGCGGTGGGAATTGTGCGATTGCAGCTGTTTTCTCCGGGTCTGGGCGAATACCGGGCTTGCTAACGATGTGACCTAGAAACCGGAGTTCTTCGTAGGCGAAGTGACACTTCTCTGCTTTTAGCGTTAGTCCCGATGACTTGATGGCTTCCAGCACTGTCTGTAGTCGTTTTGGTGGTCTTTAAAGTTTGACGAGAAGACAACAACGTCGTCCAAATATATCAAACAAATTTGCCACTTCAAGCCTGCCAGGAATGTGTCCATTACTCGTTGAAATGTGGCTGGTGCGGAGCAGAGGCCAAATGGCATCACCTTGAACTCAAAAAGACCGTCCGGTGTGATGAATGCGGTCTTCTCGCGATCTCTTTCGTCGACCTCAATTTGCCAATATCCGCCTTTCAGGTCCATCGATGAGAAGCACCTTGCATTGCAGAGCCGGTCGAGAGTGTCGTCGATGTGGGGAAGCGGGTAGACATCCTTTTTCGTTATGCTAGTCAAGCGGCGGTAATCAACGCAGAAGCGAAGTGTGCCGTCTTTATTCTTCACCAAAACGACTGGTGCCGCCCAGGGGCTGTTCGATGGTTGGATTACGTTATCACGTACCATTTCCTCAACTTGATAGCGAATGGCCTCGCGTTCTCGCGGAGATACACGATAAGGACTTTGGCGCAGAGGTCGGGCGTATTCGTCCGTTATTATGCGGTGCTTGGCCAGTGGTGTTTGTTGTACCTTCAATGACGATGAAAAGCACTCCCCGTAGTTTCGAAGCAGACTGAGAATCTGGTCTTTCCTGTAGTGGGTCAATGCCGGGTTGATGCCAAATGTGGCTTGACGGAATAGGTCCGGTGCGTCTTCCAGCGTTTGGTCGTGGAGGGCGAATACATCTTTGAGGTCCGCTAATTCGTCGAGAAAAGCGATCGTCGTGTCCTTGTTGAGATGCCGGTATTCTTCGGTGAAGTTTGTTACCAGAACCTGACCTTGACCTCTCCGGAATTTCGTGATGCCTCTTGCGATGCCGACACCTCGTTCTAAGAGCAATTGGATATTTCCTTCGACGATGCCTTCAGCGGTTTCAATGTTTGCGCTACCTACGCAGACTGCGATGCTTGATCGGGGCGGGACAGTCAATTCTTCATCGAGGACGTTTAGAGCGATGTGTTGCATCGACGTCGTCGTAGCAGGAATGGCTTTGGCTGCAGAGAGCTTGATGAGCTTGGATCATAGGTCGATGATAGCCCTATGTTCATTTAGGAAGTCCGTGCCTAAAATCACGTCGCGGGAGCACTGCTGCAAGACCACAAAGCTGGTAGGGTAAGTACGCCCATTTACGGTTATTCTTGCAGTGCATCGTCCCGATGGAGTAATCAGGTTGCCACCTGTGGTGCGAATCAGCGGGCCATCCCAAGCGGTGGTAACTTTTTTGAGCTGAGAGGCTAACGGTCCACTAATGACTGAATAGTCAGCTCCGGTGTCTACTAGGGCAGTGACTCTGCGACTGTCGATATCAACTTCAAGGTCACTTGTTCGCGTCCTCGCATTGCACGTGGGCCTTAGTGTCCGATTTCGGCTCCGTCGCTTCTTCAGGTCATTGCCGGGGTATACCGTTGTTACTTCGCTGGGCGGCGGTGTCTGCTTGCACTTTGGTCGTGTTGTCGTCGATGACGTCGTGTGGAATGGCGGTGAAACGGCTGTGTCGTCGTTAGTGGTCGTCGGCGGCGAGGATGTTCGTCTTTTCGCCGTTGAGCAACCTCACCTCCAAAGGTTGCTCTGTTTAGTTTCCCCTGCGCGGGCTTGGAGACCTTCCGCGCATACTCTCATCATAGGTACGGCCTGGCGACATAAAGCGGGCCCTGTACGGCGATGGAGATCTGAACCGACGGCTTGGTGGCGCAATCTCACCGCTACGGAGATAGTTGTCAATTTCTTGTGGTCGTTCACCTGGGCGTGGTCGTGGAGCGTCGACTGCAAATCCGCGGAGACCGATTCGTCGGTACCGCCAGTGGCGCAGAATGTGGCCGGCCTCACCGCAGTGGAAGCATAATGGCCGGTTGTTTGCAGTCCTCCAGGCGTCGCACTTCCTGGGGTTTGGAGGTCGTTGGCAGGCTTGGCGGGCGGGGGCCAAGGGGCGGTTTTCAGGAACAGGGCGGTAGCGGCGAGGGCTCGGAAAGTCATCACGACGTAATGCACCAGCGTAGTACATTGCTGTTGCCTCTTGTGCTGGAACAGTCGAAGCCGTCGCTTGAGGAACGCCCAGCGCCTGCTGGACTTCTTCACGGACGACGTCCGCGAGCGTCGCCATCTGGGGTTGTTGCGATGATGGCATCAATCAGCGGAGCTCCTCTCGCACGATCTCCCGGATGAGGTCCCGAAGGTTCTCTCCACGTGCAGATGCGCTGTGGTAGTGGCTTGAGTAGTCTGGCTGAAGTGGTCGCTCGTAGTGTCGCATCCGGGTGTACAACGTCTTCTCAATGGTAGACGCTTCCGTTTCAAATTCCGCCACGGTTTTTCGCGGATTTCGGACAAGATTTGCAAAAAGCGATTCATTGACGCCTCGTATTAAAAATTTGACTCTCTCCCCTTCAGTCATGTTAGGGTCGGAGCGGCGAAAGAGGCGCTTCATCTCTTCAACGTACGCCAGGACAGGCTCGTTAGGAAGTTGAACTCTTGACTGAAGGAGGGCCTGAGCTCTTTCCTTTCGGACGACGCTTGAAAAGGCAGTCAAAAACGCTTCCTTGAAAATGTCCCAATCCTTCATAGCTGCCTCATGGTTTTCGAACCAAACTCGGGAATGTCCTTGAAGAACAAAGTAAACCTGCCTGAGTTTCGCAGCGTCGTTCCAGCCGTTGAATTCTGCCACATGGTCGAAAAGGTCCATCCAGTCTCCAGCATCTTCATCCGGTCGTCCATGGAAGCAGGGGGGCTCACGGGGTTGGACGAAAACAACCGGTGCAGTAGGCTGGGCCATTGTCAGCGTCGATGCCATCCGAGATCGAATGGGGTCAGGCAGCAGACCGCGTTCGGGTTGTAGGCCTTGAAGTCGGCAGCTGGCTCGGTGACCTGTAGGCTGGTCTTCCAGGGCGACAGGAACACGGCTTGGGTCTTCGCTTTAAAGATCAAAGGCAGCACCTCCACCAGATATCACGTAGTGGTGACGAGGTCGACGACACAAATGAAGGGTCGATGATTGCACTAACGAAACTCTTTATTTGGGCTGACTTGCGCCCGTAAAAGAACTAAGCAACTCGGCACCGGCGATAGAAACAAACGTGCTCGTCGATCGTCGAACAAAGAATGCCCATCATACTCGTCAACACCTAATTTAAAGGCTGCACAGAACAATCTAGATAACGTCGCAAACAGCTACCAGCACGGGCTGGAACATTGTGAAAAGACACCCGAGTGGCCGGAACCTTCGAGACAGATCTCGGTGCATCTTGCACTACTATGAAACTGATAAAGGTGTGACTCGCGACATCGAGCATTAACAAACAAAGATTACGGAACTGATATGCGGTCAAGAATCAGAGTGATAAGCCTGTATGCCGGCGGCTGTTAAAAAACAACAAATACAGTTTTGAAGGGTTCGTGGCATACAAGGGTTCTAATATACAATGCGCCACTAAAACAGATCTACAGAATTGCACATTGTACACATTTCTCTTCAGGGACATTTCGTTCCCAACTGAAGAAGCTATCTTTCAAACCACCAGGGCCACAACTCATTCATTCATTCATTCATTCATTCATTCATTCATTCATTCATTCATTCATTCATTCATTCATTCATTCATTCATTCATTCATTTCCCCTCCGGATGCTTGCTAAGCCGCAATTAGGAACGCGTCGCCCTGACGTTAGATGCCCATATAAACTGTGCCGACGATGACGCCAGCCTGGCAGGGTTTTCAGGCCAGCGAAGCCAAGTTGACGTAAAATAATATAACGTGTGGTCGTCCGATCTACTTATATTAGATTGGTAGCAGAGCAACAACTTCACTTCAGATGATGTGGCGTTAATAGCGGCGCTTGTCAATTACTTGCTCTATTTTTTAGTGCCTGCTAAACTGTGGCGAGGGCATTGTTGGGCGTCGTCGGCGCTAGTACGCATGTGGCGCCCGCCGCCCTGAGTGGAGCAGACAACGTGGAAGGGGCAGTGCACTGCATAAAACGCGGCGCATCGTCCTCTTACAGCGCATTATCATTTTTAGTGCATCATGCATGATAGGCGGGCACAACTGTTAGTGAACCTGGTAAGTTCTTATCATGAACCTATGTGCACACATGATTACATAAAAGGCATATCGGCAAAATACGTTATGGAAGCGGTGGCTTTGCTTTATGATTGCCGCATAGCGAGAGGATCGAATCTTTTGGTTTTCAGGTATATTGCCTAAAATAATTATTAATAGGCTGTTTTGTACAAAACACTATTTCTGAATAGAACTTGAATAGAAACATTCTGTGTATTCAGGTGCGCATGAGCTAACAGCCATGCTAGCGCAAAGCATAAGCTAAAGCAGGATCCACTGCCACGCTACTTCGCAGACCGACGTTCTCCACAAATGAATTTATCAGCTTGGTAATAATGGTGAAGTTCTTGCTGAATTCTTATCTCGTCAACGAATAGGGAGAATACCTTGGCCTTCTCCGCGTTTAGTCCCGTTACTTCCACCTCAAGGGCTGTTTGATAAGGGATGCTATATGGAGACAAAACACACAAGAAGCAGCTTCATTCCGCAGCGGCTGCAACCCCTGCAGACGGCTTTATTTGAAAAACGCGCGTTCACTACCGAGGGCTGGCCACTCCGCGGAGGAACCCGGCGTGGGGGCATTTCTTTCAGACGACGCTCCAGCAGGCTTTCAGCAGGCACAGAAAAAATAGAGCACGCTATGGCTTATCCATCTTATCCGCATTAGAAAAACACGAAGCCTGGTGACTTATTTCACACGTTCCCGCTTTAACATTTACCGGCAATTAAATTTGGCCGGAAATAGTGGGTAGAGGTGGTCTTTCGCCCCTTCCCATTAAGGATTAGCTTGTAGCGTGCCCCCAATCTTCATGCTGCCAGAGAACAAATTCAGAAGTTTTGGTGAGTGAAAAGGTTGGTCATTGAATGTAGCTATTGCAACAGAGACTTCATATCGATGATAGCTTACTTCGCAGGATATTTGTACAATAAGTTGTCCAGTGAACAAAAAAAAAAAACTGAAGGGAAAGGCAGAGAGGTTAACTAGACTACGTCCAGTGTGCTTACTACGCTACCCCTTGAAAGGGGAACAAAGCAGGGAAGTGAAGGCAACAAACGAATGGGAAGTATTTTGAACTCTAATGCATTGAAGGCCCCCGTTCTGCAGAAACTCCGACACCGTCGCCGCTGTGAGCAAATAATCACAGGCACGGCTCTGGCAGGTGGTATATAGTGGGCGGGGTGACACTACGGCTATTGGTTGGTCGACGGGATGTGTGATGTCACAAGACCATATGACATGGGAGACGCTGCAAACTCGGGCTGTTCATCTGAGGTGGGAAGGTGTGATGGCAACCGAATCTTCCAGGACCTCTGGGCAAAGAGTAATACACGCGTGTCTTAGGCCACGCAGACCTGTTCGCTCGGCTTTGCTAAGATAGTCTGGTTTTTAGCCATCTTCCGTCATATCCCTAAAATCGGAGATTAGTTGTCAACATGTTTTCCACTTGTTATCGGGCCATTATTTACATGGCGCACACTAAACGGTTTAATAGAGTTATTCCAACCCTGACTTCTTAAGGAACGCAAATTGCACCTTTACTGTTTTCCTTTGAGGTTGTGGTTTAGTCCAAGGCACCATAATCTTGCCTTCTTTAATGGGACAAGAGTTCAAGCGACGGATCGTGGCAGCAAGAAAAAAAAAAACGTCCAGGCTCCAACCAAGAGCAGTCAAAATACAGGTGGGCGATCATCTCATCGCACCTGTAGTACAAAAGTCTGGAAGTACAGGTGGAACCCATTGGGGCAAGCAGTGCTGAATGCAGCGAGGTCCAGCGAGGTGTCAACAATCCAGCTATTAAGGTTTTCGCATGCAAGCAACGGCATCATATCATCAGCATTGTATGAAGCGTTATCGCGCGTGGCGTATAAAAGGTTTACAACTGATTACCAAAAGGTTTTGCCATCCGAAAGAATGGTTTGGTTAGGTTTTCGGGGTTTTACGTACAAAAATGACTAACGCAATGAAAAACGCCGTAGTGGAGGAGTTCGGAATCGACCACTTAGGGTTCTTTAACGTACACTGACAACGCACAGCACACGGGCGCCTTGATTATCGCCTCCATCGAAAAGCGGCCGTCACGGTAGGGATTCAATCCTGCATCCTTGGGCACAAATGTCGAGCACGTAACCATTGCACCACAACGGCGGGCAAACTAAAAGTTATGTATGTGCGGCTAACATGTATACACCGGCTGCTTTTCAAGCATGTATGCGATAAAAAAGTCATCGCTTTGAACACTTTTCGCGCCGGAAGTATTATTCTAGTACTGAATTATTATTATTTTGAGAACAATGATATCCTCTATCGTAAAGACATGATAAATGTCATAAATAGAAATATAATTTCAAATAGCAAGCCGTGCAGGATGAATGCAATTCCGGCATGAGTATGCTGCACATGGTGAGCTCGAACGGCTTTGCAATGAAGAATAAGCACTGAATTCTAGCTATTAAGTACACGATATTGTAACCTATAAAATTCCTTTCTTTGCTTATGTCCACGTCGCCGCCAGTTGTCATTGTTCTGTCTTACCACCCACTCGATGAGTCGATTTCGGGTCGCACTTGAAGATGAACATCATGCCATCTTTTAGTGACCGTATACTGCCCAGCCTAACTTAACCTAGTTATAAGTATAAGCCATATTGAAGTCGTGGTTCACACTGTCCTACGCGCCTTTGCCAAGGATTTGCCAGTACGTTGTATGGAAAGCTACACTGCACTATGTTTCCAAGCATCGGCCTGGTACCGTGGCACCACGGCGCGGCGCGCAGTTGCCTAGCAACTGTCACGTGGTATAGACTGAGAACTGGGCCAGGAGTTTGAGCAGGAAAGAAGAAGAAAAAGAAGAAGGCAGATAATATGGGTAGTTAATAGAGGCGAACGACAACATCGAGTTGCTATAGGACAGAATGTTCGTTCGAACGTTGTGACGGCGGCACATTAAATCCAGGTGTCCGCAGACATATTCGCTGCAACACTCACAGCGTTCGCTCTACCACTGGTCATGGTTTGACCCGTAGCGTAATGCTACACAACGCGGGTCAGAGCAGAGTTTCGCGCGAGTGTACCCCGCCAGTTATGCGCATGCGCGAGAGCTGCGTTTGATTGCAGAGAAGAAGAAGAAGAAGAAGAAGAAGAAGAAGAAGAAGAAGAAGAAGAAGAAGAAGAAGAAGAAGAAGAAGAAGAAGAAGAAGAAGAAGAAGAAGAAGGGGAAGCTGCAGAAGAAATAACGCTCGGTCACCCGCAGCTAATGATTCCGCTATATATTCGGTTCAGCAGAGGATAAGAAGAAGAACGCTAGGTCATCCGCAGGTAATGCTTTCCCTACAAATTCGGTTCAGCAGCGTTGAACACTTCTAATGCTTTTTTTCTCTTACTTCTTGAAATTTACTCCTCGAGTGTATAGTTCCAAATTATGCCGTGGGTCGCTTCGACTGACGTAAGGCACGAAGCCACCGGCGCAGCCCATAGATATTTGCGTCCTCCTCCTCCCCTGCTTCCCCATCCCTCGCCTTACCACAGGCAGGCTCAAACTGTCATTTCTAATTAGTGGCCGACAAGGGAGAGAAGTCACTCGCCGCCGCCGGAAATCCGCCGCTGGAAGATGCGAACGGACAGCGTTTCCGGATTCATAGGAGTCGAGCCGTATGATCACGTACTGTGGCAAGGGCAAAGATTGCGGGATCCCCAGCCGGAACGGGGCCCTGCGAACTACAAGTGCAGGCACACAGCACACACTGGAGTGTAGTTCGGGAATCTGATAGATATAGTGGAAGAGAGTAAACACTTGCAGAAACTTCACACACACACACACACACACACACACACACACACACACACACACACACACACACACACACACACACACACACACACACACACACACACACACACACACACACACACACACACACACACACACACACACACACACACACACACACACACACACACACACACACACACACACACACACACACACACACACACACACACACACACACACACACACACACACACACACACACACACACACACACACACACACACACACACACACACACACACACACACACACACACACACACACACACACACACACACACACACACACACACACACACACACACACACACACACACACACACACACACACACACACACACACACACACACACACACACACACACACACACACACACACACACACACACACACACACACACACACACACACACACACACACACACACACACACACACACACACACACACACACACACACACACACACACACACACACACACACACACACACACACACACACACACACACACACACACACACACACACACACACACACACACACACACACACACACACACACACACACACACACACACACACACACACACACACACACACACACACACACACACACACACACACACACACACACACACACACACACACACACACACACACACACACACACACACACACACACACACACACACACACACACACACGCACGCACGCACGCACGCACGCACGCACACACACACACACACACACACACACACACACACACACACATATATATATATATATATATATATATATATATAGTAGAAGAGAATAGACAGAGGTATATTCATTGTCGACGGTTCGGTTAGAGGTCGACCTATACGAGAACTGAGCCCAGCCCTGATAAGGTCTGCAGGCGACCGAAACGCCGATAATCTATACGTGTCTCGAAGTGTCTATCTCTTCTATATTTAATACGGAAGCTAAGGAAAGTGCATATATAATTGCATATATAGCACTGCACTCGACATTTGGAGGCCGTGGGTTTGACTCCCATAATCGGCGCATTGTTTTCAGCTTTTCATTTATATTCTTGCTCCCTAATCATCACAGGACTAATTCTGGTCAAGATCACCTACATCACACTAAAAATATAATATTTATAATAAATAATATTCCCATTCGTTGAACTCGTAGACTGCTGGCTTCTTTAATTATATGTATACGTATACATATACCGAACAATATGCATGTGTATGTGCCTGCGTGCATGCGTGTGTGCGAGATATGCGTACGCTGCCAGGAACGAGGAGTTATGACCGTCAGGCCATCTGACGCTCCCTCCCTTTTTTTCTCTTCTCCGATTCCCTGTTTTCACGGCTCCGCTTTTTCCCCAACAATCAGTGCGCACAAACTAGCCGTTTTTAGCGCTAGGTGACTGAAGAGGAGGAGGAGGCTTTCGTTGGCGCCTTTGCCTGACCATTAACTTGGCATTTCCAGCGTTAACTGCCCTCGTCTGTCTGTGGGCACCCCGCTCCTGTCCTTCTCCCGCTCACTGTTTCAACCGGCGTAATTGGAAGATGCGCTGGCCATAAATTACTCGAGCCTGATGTGCGCCTCCGCATTTGAGAAGCCGCGATTAATCATACCGTGCGTCGAGATTCAACTCAGCAAAAGGGACTAAAGAAAGAGCAAGCACTGGTTGAGATTTCTTGTTTATGCGTTTTTAGTTAAGTTCGCTGCCAGTATTCCATAACTACCCAACGTCTAACAAAGTTAATTGTTGCCTAGGACGCTAATTGGGCTGCGGTCACGAAATGTAATCTGTCGGAAGGCGCAGGTGCCAAGAAATGTCACTAGCGAGACACAGGGAGTGCAGGAGTTTTGAGAGAGATTTAGTGGAAGTGTACTTTTGGATATTGTAACTTTTAAGATACCTATATGAAATGGCCAGTGAGGATTATACGAAGTGCTAAATTACATGAAGTCCGGGTTTCTTGGATACCACCTTTAGTAATGAGACGATTGTGGGATATATTATGACACTGCTGACCACATTTTAATAAGAATGGTTTTAGCTTTCACTGCATAACGAAACTTTGCTTTTAATGTTTTTCCCGTTCCCGTACCGATTACTTGAAGCTAGCATAGAAAAAAGGGGACTATGCTTTTCAAATTAATTGTGAACTTATTGTGAATTTATGAACATTTTGATAGAAATGGCCCGAGCTTCTGATGCATTCCAAAATTCTGATTCTGAGTTTCTTTTGCATTCTCGAGGAGTATTTCAGACTGTGAAAAGCAGCAATGGGTGCATTTTTGTAAACAAATAATAAAAACTACGACACTGATGGTCCTCTGAAGAAGCATTCATTGCTATGATATGCAATATTTGATTAGTTACGTTTAAAGTCTGTTTTCTAGAATTTGCCCTACTTTTGGAGGTACGGTATATTGGAATACAAGTACTACCGCTGATAGGATTTGTTATTGTTTTTACCGCTGTATAATATTCCTTGTATAATGGCTCTGGACTTGAGCATTATAATGAATGAATGAATGAATGAATGAATGAATGAATGAATGAATGAATGAATGAATGAATGAATGAATGAATGAATGACGTATATGAGGAAGAGAATATAGAATATGAGTCACATTAAACAGGCTTTGTGTAAATGAATATGGTGACATCTGCTTTTGTACCAACAGTCCTCATCTGTATGATGAATTTCCTACATGCACAACGTTTTACTGCTTCCTTATTTGCTAAACAAAATGCAATGGACATCTCCGCCTACAACACATTTGCACGTATACATTGTAAGCATGGTTACTATGCATGCGGCATCCGCTCTTAGGAAAAAATTGGATTAGATGCTGCAGCCACAGAAGCCACGTCTTGCAGGAGTGGGAAGGCAGAGCTAAAGTATTCTGCATTTGTACGAACTGCAAGAAGAGGGGGTGGGTGGGGGGGGGGGGGGGGACGGATGTGCTATCCGCTCGACTTGCAGATGGCGAATACTGATATACGAGTGCAAATGAGAAGATAAAAAGAACGAAAGCGGATAAAGATTAGCGACAGAAGGCAATCTAATATTTTGCAGATATATGATGAATTAAGATGAAGTGCCGCACGTTTGGCAGGGATGCATGCGATACGCACACGGGCCCTGTCATTTCCGTTATCGAAGCAGCTCTGAAACACTTTTCTCCGAAACCACCTTTCATTTGTACTTGCGAAACCATAGTGCACCTTACTTCTGGTGTTTTCGGAACCGATGCATCCCCAATAGCTTACGGGTACAACCGCTGTGAGTTAAGGCGCTATTTCACTCTGTGTGATACGTTTTATTGAGGACATCCTTCATTGCCAAGCAAAAAGAAAGAAGAAAAGCTACAAAAGGAAGGATTCTATTTTTTAATGCAATAAAAGCCATCGTATCATGAAATAGATGGAATCTGAATTGAATTGTTTGCCTCGCCATAATTACGCAGTACTACGTAAATAGTTGAAATCTTCAAAGACTGAAATAAATCTGCCATTAACAGTGCACACGAACACGCACACTCAAGGTAAGAATCCTTACAGGGCCCTACAGACATCGCACGATCCGAATGAAGCAACAACTCGACAAGTGTGTCTATGAATTACGTACTACTAGTAATGACTAGTGTGTGCCCGCACCACACTCCGGGGTTCGCGCTCGAGGCATTTGCAGTCTGCGCCTTTCGTCTCACAAGCCTCCGCTCTTGCTTAGCCCAGCCCCGTGGCTCTTAACGCAGGCGCCTTCAATCGCGGCAGCTGTGATGTCGAAGACAGGGATCTGAGCGGCCGGGATGGCGACTGCTAATCGCCGCGTGGCCTGCCGGACAAACAATGCCTTCTATTCCCACCCTCGAGTTTCCTCAGAGGTACTCGTGAGGGCCTCTGATGTCGTTCTCAACGACGCCTAAGCGGCTCAGTCCAGCTTTACGACGACGTCTACATCGGCTGCGGCGAACACTCGAATTTTACAAGCGTCCTCGAGCGCCGTCCCCGGCGTTCCTTGGCGCTGTGTCTTTCACGGGGCTCACAATGCTCGTGTGCGCTTCTTTCAAGCGACTCAGCTGCCGCTTTCTTTTCAAGCCTCATGCCGCCCCTAATGAAGCGCTATTCACACCAGCCCGTGCCTTCTCGGCACGTTTCGACATCTTTCTCCTAGCATAAAGAAGAAGGCCGAAGGAACGCAAGTGGCAACCTCCCGGCAACAGCTCCTTCCTGAATTGTGGGCTTCTGCAGTCAACTTTTTTTTCCCCTATCTTATTTCCAATGTCTGCATCAACCAAGGTTGCTTTCCTGTACCGAGTGGGTAATACAAATTAGGGGAGTAAAAGAGTGTGCTAAAATGCCACACACAAACCATCAAGTACCCCGCTTTCTTTACCCACGTCCATTTTCGCTGCATTGCGCGTTTGTTATTCGAAAAGTGCTGCATGGAAGAACTGTTTACATTCAGGCGTATATGTTCAGTGCTGATGCTCATCGACAACTTTTTGCGCAATGAAGATGATTACTAGAGAGGTTAGAGATTCTGTTGGGTCCGTGCTCTAATCGTAGCAAAAGAGCGAATACATGTTGCTATGTTTTTTTACGCTTACTTGTTCGAGCCAATTCCGACTTTGCCGACATCAAGTGTCCTACAAACATATTACTTATTGGATCAAAAGGTAAACGTTCATTTCCATTACTACGTTCAGAACGGAGATAAAACGTCACGTAATTGTGACGTTTATATCCTAGCCTTCACTTATCATTCAAATAATTCGGATATGGTGAACTGGCTTCCTCACGAATGTTATCACAAAGCTGCCGACGACCTTTCTTGGATCGTGTTTTGTATAGAAATTCGAACAAAAGAACAGAATCAAACAGAGCAAGAGGCCTTTAAGCAAAGAATCAAAATAATGACACAGTAATATATGCGTTACGTTACAACGTAGAGGACAAAAGCTAAATTAGCAAGCGTACGAGCCAACGTTCATGGAAATTTCAATTTTCCGGAATCAGTTCGCTTTTGTATCGCCACTTCGGTTGCTCTTTAACAAGTCGTTGGAAACTTCTTTCACGTTACCGTTGTTTCTAACAGAGCTGCATATTATGAAACTACTTCGTTTTAGTTATTTCAGTAATCCGGGCAGAACTAGGGAAATAAGATGGGTACACAGTAGGAAAGGGCACGTGCTGAACAGTGGTAGAGGGGAAACCTTAGTTCGCAAGCCGAGCAAATGTTTCGACAAGTGGACTTGTCTAAATCCACTTGCCTAAAAGGGGGCTCGTCTTGCGAACTGAGGCTTCCCATCTACCACTGGTCGGTGTTATTTCAGCAATATAACACCAATCACATTTAGGGGTGAGCAGAAATTAACGAGTGAGGCGTGACTTTGAAATGGTTTTCAAAGTTTATCTGTAGCGCACTTGTAAGAAAAGCGGTGGCTGCGAGATTTGCTAGTATATTCTTTAAAATGGATGCAGCTTTCATTCTTGATAAAAACTGGAGGATAGGTATATGCACTACTCCATATTACGTTCTCAACTCCAATTCCATTTTCTACAAATCTGCTAAATCGACAGTACAGAATTATTTTTTAAAGACGCTTGTCTCTCTTTGCTGCTCTTGCCTTTTTCCGCAAGACACCTTAGTGCACACTTTGAACGCTATGCTGAATTTATTGCTTTTTAGTAATTCTACGACACTTGCGTTTGATATCGCATAACTCCATCATAAACATCTCTGCTCTCGCGAATTGGAATTTAATACCCTTATAAGTGTAAGTGTATTTATAGTTTATTTATTTATTATCCTCCGGCAAACGCTACCTGAAGGTGAGTCTGACATATTCGTAGTCTCCTGATAGGGCGACTCGTAAAAAAATAAATTTGCGACAAAATTAAGTCGTAAACAGAGGGGACTCAGACACAAACGTGACACCCTTTACGCATTCTCGGCCATGCATCTGGTACTGGCAATGGCTCCGAACTTTTCGTTATTAATCTAATGGTCTGTTTCACGCGTTATGGCCCTTGCTTGTTCTTCGTCTAGCGAAAGCCACGATTATTGACATGCGCCTCACTATGACTAATATTGTTCTCCCTACTTCCAAGTCCGATTATTTTTATCATCTCTGCCCCCACTCGCTTAAAATGTATTTTTGTTTTCTTTTGAGGTGTTGTTCTGCAGGGCACAAGTTGCACAGATCCCCCTACTCTGCTTCCTAACTCCCTGTAGTCTCCTTAACGAAGCTCGATCCCCCAGCAATGAGCACAGATGAGATTAAGTGATGATGCTGCGTCTTCGAAGGCTGTGCAAGTGGGCACAC
>NC_139345.1:88182949-88245449 GCF_055883805.1 Amblyomma maculatum
AACCGCGATGAATCAGCAAGGACTAGCCCCAGAGTTTGTGTTATTCATTATATATGTCGGTCGGCTATGCTGCACTTGGGAGGGGCAAAGTTATTGTTAAGAAGAATAAAAGAATGAAATGTAGAATTGTCCCAATCCTTGCCGCTAGTTATAAAGCTCTGGATGACGAGGATTAAGTGAGCGAGCGAAAAGAAACGTTACATCCTTCCTGTGACATAATCGTGGGTACGTTTCGGTCAGTAAAAGAAAAGAAATGTTTATCTGTGCATAACCAGCTGTCTATACGGTGTCTTCTACATATGGAAACAGCAATTAGATTGGAGTCTTCCACTTTTGAAAGCTGAAGCCATTGTCCTACCTGCGGCTTCTCAGGGCACTCAATTTCATGAGGCCCAAATACACGCTGCTGTCGCGCGCACACGCACACACGCACACACGCACACGCACACACAGAGAAGAGAGGAAAATGTTGCACAAGGATGCTGTTTGGATCGCCCAAACTCTTCTACTCTAAAAAAGAACACGGTATTTAAAGCCTATAGACTTCATCCAAGAACTAGACCAGAAACTATTGACGTTGAAGCTTTTTTCCAGCCATTTCAGGACTGCCTGTGTATAAGCCTTTTAAAACACTTCTCAGAAGTGTGAAATTAGAAAACCAAAAGTGCTCACGAAACGAACAAGCAGAACAAGCATTGCACCTATCCACCTCAATCCTCCTGCGCTGCATCATCCTTCCGTTCTCCTACCGCTCAATTTCACCGTCAACTTCCTTCTATGGACACCTCATCTGCGAATAACATTAGCATCAAGCGAACAGCGACAGGCATCAACGAGATAAGGATGATCTCTTGATAGCATTTTCTGTGCGCATTACAGCATCTACGGCAAAATGGGTACGCGTGTGTGGCAGCAAATGTGCTTTTAATGAAGCAGAAAGGTGCGCTCCAATTCCTCTCTTTGGAATTACGTTCTGCTCCCGTTTTCGAGCTTCCACTTTCTGTCCTCATCACTTTTAACTCTCGCTGCGTCATCACATTTTTATTTCGCTCTCGAATCTCACATCACGCAGAAAGTTACAGCTATAGCGTCGATGTGTTTCTATGACTGTTTCGATTTGCGACAAAATCCGACACAGGAATTCCGGGGGGGGGGGGGGGGGGTTGTAAAGGAAAGCGCTTTACAGGCGTCCCGATTAATAAGTAAATATCAGTTCCGTCATACTGCAGCCAGCTGGTCTGTTCAGCTTCGTCAGGAACTCTTCCCGCCCCCCTCCCTCGCTCCCATTTCTTTATATATTTCCAGAGTTCTGATTCTTCAGGTTCGCTTCGTTTACAATTTAACGGTTTCTCTAGCGAGTAATTTTCTGCCGTCATCCAGGAGTTCAGTATTTTTCCTTGTTGTTTATTAGCTGTACTTTGTGTACCTCTAGGCAGTGCTACTTGCCTACTACCTCCGCGGCCAACCCGACCGCCCGTACAATGGATGCATTTTTTTGTAGTTTCCCACTTTTATTGTTTTTCCCATCTCGGAAACTTTGGGCTCCAGAATGCAGTGCGTCAGAAGAAGAAAAACTAAAAAATGACAGAGGATGAAGACGAAGTAATGAAACGAAGAGTCTCTACTGGCCAGACGCAAAAAAAAAGCTTGGCAGGAAAATAAAGGTCAGTGAGTACGACGAGAGGAACGTTTGAAAGCGCAAGAGCCAGGAGAGTGGACTCTGCCATGGAAAGATTGAAAGTTTCAATTGCGGAAACACTCACCGTCCATTTGAGCGATTGAAGCTCGTCCTGCCCCACTCTCTACACGTCGCCTCTCTCAGCTCTTTGGCGGGTATGTTGGCGTTGGCCCGCGCGAGCCTCTCGACTGTGTCTCCGTTCCTGTTTGGCTTCAGTTTGTTGAATGCAGGCAGTGATGGAAAGTGCTTTATTCAGAGCTGAGAAATGGACTTGATGCACTGCACTTGATGCGTCAAACGAAAAAAAAAACTTAAAAAAAAAAACTAAAGGACAAATAGAGTTTCCAAAATGCTGCAAATATGCGCTTCACTTGTCTGTCAATATTCAAACTTTGGCAATATGTTTAATTCTTCGATTCTGCACGCCTAAACGATGATGTTATTAGGGAATATATTATTTTAATTATTTGTTTGTTTTCTCTGGTCTTTTAGCTATTTTTTTTTGTTTTTTCATTCGTTGTTCTTTTTTGTCTTGCTTCTGCTTTCTTTTGTAGGTCCATCTGTCAGATGCTTACATTATATTGCTTGATTGATTGTGTGTTTTTGTTGTTGCCTGGAAACCTTTCATAGTCGAATAGCCATATATCACAAATAAATTATTACAAAAATGCTTGAAACGATCATTTGTTATGATAATATGCAATCTTCGTCTTAGTAAAATGCCTATTATATACGTGTAGAGGAACATGACGACAATCTTGAATATTTGTTGTAAAACCGGTTATTTTATGAAATGTTTTGTAGTGTTTTGAAGCAATTAGGCATATCTGAGCTGCACCTTCACGCAAAATACACCTTTGTATGATGATGATGATCATGCAAAAAGGATGAATGCTTAAAGTTCTATTTTGTAGCCTTAGCTTGTTATGTATAGCTGTGGACATATGAAACAATGCCGCTCTTTCATTAATGAAAGCGCAGATGCAAACCCTTTGCTAATTACCCAATTGAATTAAAATTAAGTACAACAGCAGGGCTTGTACCCGCTTTGGATCGCATTCTGCATTCGCGGTTACTAAATTTCCTTTATCTGCAGGTCCACCAGTGACCACATATAAACATTAAGGGGCCTTATGCACATAAACAGTGCTTATTAGAAACTCCAATTACATCGTTGCAAAATGTCCAGGTCTACGTGGGTTTGTTAAATGAAAGTAATTCAGGTAAAAAAAATATTTTCAAAGAAACGTCAGATATTCTTTACAAGGCAAGACATACTTAGCAATGAACAGCGTAAGGCCGTGTATGAGATAACACCATGGCAACACGTGCGCTGTCGGGTTCACGCACGCAAAGGGTGAAATACAAGTCGAAGACACGGGACATTTTATCAATTTTGGCTTCACCTTGTATTATAGTTTTGACCGGTGTGTCTTGCGGTGAGAGTTTTCTTTTATTCACTCCATGTTGGCAGGTTGCCAAGATTTTTTTCTGTAGAGCTCTGAGAATATCCTTTAAATATGCAATTCCTGGTTGGTTTGCTGTTTTCTTAGTGAATTTTATTTTCATGATATATTTATGCGCCTAAGGCCTACAATTAAGGCTGGCAGTACTTTTAAATAAATAAAAACATGTTAACACGACAAGATTTGCGCCAGCTTTGTTTTGGCAACATAAGAATCTAACTGTGCAAAAATATATTTGAGTCTGAATTGCTTTGCGTCGTCTGCGAGAAATACTGCTGCTTTGTGGAGGTTCCACTGCAACACAGTACTACTAGGGTACGTTTATTCCAATGGCAAGTGGGAGATTTCTCGTAACTATTCCCATGTGTGCGATAATAGGAAGTATTGATGTCTTCAAATTTCTTGCATTTAACTGCTAGGGTAGGTTCGTGTATTTTACCACTATTTCGGTTTTCTGCGGTACTGGCTACATCTCAATGCGACTTCACTTTTCTTTAGGCGTCTCGACGGGTGTATAAATATGGTTTGGTCTATACACTCCAGGGATAGAACTAAGCAATTCAAGTGGATTCTCTACGAGGTTTTGATAATAAGAAGTGAAAAGCCTCATGTGATCAGAAAGTTTCTCTTTTCAGTTATTTACACTGAACTGAACCAGTGTATGGCGTATTTGGTCAAGTTTGTAACTGTAAAATGATTTGATGCCATGCTCTCACCAAAGCTTTATTTCTATAAACTGTTGAAATTTCCGACGAGTACAGATTGCACCTTGGAGCATTGTTTAGTTGCTTGTGTCACTGATAAAACTTCCGGATGGAATGTGGCACCAAGCCATGGCAATTCAAAGCATCAGGAAGGAACGAGTTCTGAAAAACAGTGCGAGCTTTCGTGATGCTGCAGTGTTCAATTACTCTTAATTATCTTTGTGCCGTGATTGATTGGTGCGCTCGCTTCGATATAGAATGGATGGCGGCGACACCTTGGATTCTCTGAAGACGTATCCGTGGCACAGCAACTGTCATGCCGAGAGGCATGTTGTTGAGGACTACAATATAAACACGGCTCTGCTGGCGCATAAAAGGGGCACAGTTACTCATGAAGAGCGAGAGAGAAACAGAGAAGATAACAGATACGAAAAATTGCAGACAACGGGGAGGAGGAGGATAAAGTAACAGAGAACCACGCTACTTGCAGACACGCATGAAAGACAATCTCAGAGCATTTTCATTAATCTGAGACAATATAGCTGTCTTTTTGTTTCTTGAGAATTCCACCCTATGGCTACATACAAATGCTGCTCAATCTGGTAACAAAGCCTGCGGAATTGTCTTCTACGAGGAGGGTACTTTTATCTTGTCTTCTTTCATTTGTTTTCATTTTATGTAGTCATCATCGTCGCCTGTCTCGTTTTTATTCTGTGCTGCCCCGATTTAAACTCTGATGCCTTTCTTTTCTCGCTCCCTCTGTAGCAAGCCCATGTTAATCTCTTGAAACTCAAATCGATCACTCGAAGGTACTTCTTGTCTAGTCCTCGCGTACTTCCTTTTGGCCGTGGTGCGGCAGCGTTTAATGTCCTCCGCTGAAAATTTTCTGGATCGCTTAATGACCTTTCGCGGTCCTTCCTTGGCGCGCCTTCAGCCCTGTGGATTGTATATCTTCTTTTTTTGCTCGCCCAACAGTTAAGACCAGCAGACTTCAAAAGAATGAGTATAAATTATTGTTTTGCTTAAGCTGATTTTTAGAGGAGCGAATATGGAGCGTCTAATTCTTTCTCGGCGTACAGCTCGCATGTCGGCTGAGCGATCTCAGTAAAGACGGCTGGAAACTCATCTAGGTTTAGATTGGCCTGACATTGTCGAAAACTATATCTCTCGGCTGAAACAAGCTCTTTGGAGTGGTGCAGCTTGTTGCCGCGAAAATAGTTCATCGTAATAAGAGAACAATTTTTTGTAAAGGCTTAGTTTTTACAAAACAATTCTTTCACATCTTAACTACGCATCGACAGCCTGCAACAAAAGCACTAATGATCTAATTCTGGGTTAACCATTTAGATTTGGTTTAATACAGTGCAACTTTTTATTCTGTCCTAATATTCCTGCACATCTAATCTATTCACTATGACATTTAACAACAAACTATCACCTCTGACATTTCATCGATAGCTGACGCAGTTGTGCATATGCCATATGATTTTTACCACGTTTAGTTTTATGATAAGTTACTAAATCTGCCTTCATACCTATCATCACGCAGAGACCGCATTGACGAAATAGATTATATTTTCATACAATAATAAGAAACTGCCGACGGTTATGTTACTTGCTAGTGCGAACTGTGAGAGCAGCTCATCAGCTGTTGTAGGTTTTCGATAGATTCAGACAACGAATTCGAGCAAGGCATGCATGTACAATTACAGATAACTATTAGGCAGGTGGCTCGCAATGGCGAGCGGCTGCGGCTATGCGTTTTGGCTCGGGCGGTGCACATAGCGAGATCCGCCGCCACCTATCCGGTGCTCTGACTGCCGCCGCAGACGGGTTTCATTAGAGGAGGAGAGAAGATAGCAATTAAGTTATCGGAAGGTCGCGGGAGTAAGCGTGTGGGCCCATAGGAACGTAGCGCGGCAAAGAGATAGCAGCGACTGATTGATGCTGCTGAGGCCGCTAGCGAGTCAAGACAACATGGCTCTGCGTTTCGGCTTGGGATGCACGCAGCGTTGCCGAGCCGGTGCTTCGGCAACCGAAGAACACAGTCGCCGAAACGTCGGAAGAGGGAGAAGGGTACACGCAGCGGCGAATAGTGGCGGTAGGAGAGCACGCAGCATTCGGAGAAAACGCGCGGTCGCCGCCAAAGGGGAAAAGAGAAGGGGGGGGGGGGGGGGGGAGGGTACACTCAGTGGCGAACGGTGGCGGCATGGACGCGCGCAGCATCCGGAAATGAATGGATGGATGGAAAAACTTTATTTTCGTCAGAGATCATGTGTGGACGATTCCGTGTTAGATGGCCATCTACCCATGGCTGACGGCGACCTGGGTGGCCCACTTCACGGCCCTGGTCTGGACGACCGGAGAACACGAGGAGGAGGGGAGGGTATACGCAGTGGCGAACGATGGCGGCAGGAGCGCGTGCTGCACCGGCTGCGGAGCTGGTTCCGAGGGACAACGGTGTTCACGACGCCGACAGTGACCACGACGCCAAACGCGGGAACGGGCACCAAAGATCTGTGCTCTAAAACGTCTTTGATTAATTGATATCCCTCACTTAGTAAGACTGGGACAGCCTTCCCTCTCCTGTTGCAGCGATCAACAGTCAAGATTAAGCTAGGCAAAGCTGGAAATATTACTTCATGTTGTAAAAAAAAATGGCTAGGCTCTGCTAAGCTCTGGTAAGCATGGCTAAAAACAGCTTGCTGAGGTTCAACTCTTCTTTCGATGCCTGCGGACGTCAATGAAACGCAGCCGAAGCACTGGTTCCACCCCGCGACCCCTCCTTCATGGCTTTCCGTGGACCTCAAGGACACCACAGCCATATTTAGAGACAAGAATTGTCTAAGGCATTTTAAAGGGGAAGTCCAGGAGGCGAGCCAGATAGAAAGCAGTCCCGGTGGAAGGAAAGGGTAGGCAGGGGGCTAGAATGTTGAGGAAGATTGTGTCAGGCATTGTTCTATATGTGTGGAGATGTGCAGCTGTACGAATAAAGTTTTCCAGGTTTATTAAGAAGCAGCAGAGGTTGTGTGAAGTACGAAAAGCGAAGCGAGCACCGGACGTGTGAACACATTTGAAGAGGCCAACAAGAACACCGTGCGAACAAGGCGAAGAAGAAGCGTGCGGCGCCGGCTCCTGGAGCAGCGCCTCGAGCCAAATTATCATGCCCGACGACCTTCGAAACATGACGTAGTGGCGCTCGGGCTCCAAAAAGGCCACACTTTTTTGTATCCATATTCATGTTTCCCAATTCCTCGTTGGGTAACTTGGAATGCTCCTGTGAATTCAGCTTCTGGATTTTCAGTTACAATTTCTTGCTTCGTTAATTGATATGTGCACAATTATAAATATTGCTTTCTATATTGAGGGCTATCCCGTTTCTTGTATGCAACTGTGGACGTGCAAGAGAATTTCGCAACGCTTCTACCAGAAACGTAATAGTAACTAAAATAAAAACCTGAAGGTTGCGTACAGTAAAAGAAAGAGTACGAAGATAGCAGCCAACACAGAGGGGAGATTGGTTCCTCTTGCCTTGCCTTCTGAAATTCTTAGGCATAGTGGTCCCTAGTAGACTCCAGGGTGTTTGAATTTCATCGTCACATGAGCCCAGTGTGAACGACAACCTACAAAAATATTTTCAGAAATATGTTGTTGGGTTACTATGATGGCCAGCAAGCTATATGTTATTGACTATATGACAATTTTTTGTGTTTTTTTACTTTTTCTTGCTTCTGACTTCCTAAACTTAACACTCATCTGAGGAGCGTAAGCTGCAAACTAAATGTGGGCAAATGCAGTTTAGGCTTTACCCGCACTCAAGGCATATGAAGTGCTTCTAGTTGTATATCAACAGTGGCTCTCTTATAAGTCATAAAGAAGATTAATTTATGCTTGGAACATAGATTGCATACAATAAAGTAACGCACCATATAATCCCCCCCCCCCTCTTACCGTTAAGCTAAGCGTAGTGACAAACACTCCAGATTTGCAGATGGGATCCACGATTCATGAGGTTCATAATGTGCTTAATCCGGAGAGCAGATATATCGCACGCCTAAGTAGTAAGAATATTATGGCGCACTTAGCTCTGTCGACTAGACAGTCAAATAGGGCCCGCCCCCAAAGACAGCGAAGGAAGGACTGCAGGGTTGCGGCCATCTAAGAGATAAGTTGCAGCGTCCGCCTAGCGTGCAAGAGGACTATGGTTCGAATACCAGTGCTTCACAATTCTCCTCCGGATTAAAAAGAAATGCGCTTGCCGATGGCATTGTGTAACCTATTTTGATGTGCGGCTTGACACCGGTGACCGTAATATGCAACCACCTCCTATGTGAATGCTCTTATAAACCTCAGCCTCCAGTCCCCAGCAGCTGCAGAGCAATCGATCATGACAGTGGTCGGACCTATGACGCAGGAAAGAATGTTTTGGATCCCAGGCTCCAGACATGCCACCATTCGAAACTGAACCTGTTTAAAGATAGAATACTATGTGGTGGGGCTAGTCAAGTAGAGCTATTCTAGTGGAGCTATTCGTCGTAACAGCGGCATTAATTAGGATACCATAGGGCTAGTCAGGTTATGAGGAAGCGTATACTGTACAAAAGGACGAGCATGTATTGTGCTATTGAGGCTTAGAGGGCCGACGAGAAGTAGGTGTAGGGCTTCTTGCTAGTATAGGTGCATAAATCTGGTAACATAAATATGTTTTTTGGGGTAATGTAAGGTTGGCAGATATGGCAATTAATTTAATAAGCGGTATAACATAAAGGTCGTACAGGTCTACACGCCTACATGTAATCATGATGACCAAGTCAAGGAAAGCTTCAACTAATATATAGAATTATTATTTGTAAAATAAAAACGCACTATACTGAACTGATGGGTGACTTCAACGTCAAGTTATCAGAAGGCCAGTAAATGTGTGAGTACTGCCGCGAACCTTGTAATGTTTATTTGTTGCGACCAACAGCTGATATGCAGCAAATAAACCTTACAATGATTCAGAGGCTAATGTCGAATATTGCTAGGAATTGGCTCTCCCGAATAGGGAAGCTAAAACTAAATCATTTTCATACTGTGCTTTGTACCTCACATTTTGCAAAGCGTACTAGAAACAAGAAAGGCGCGATGAAGTGACCATAGGATTGTAAAGTCTATAATCTGATTGGAAGGGGAACAGAAAGAACTAGTGAGGAAGAAGGCCGTCAACAGATTGGCGGTCAGAGTAAAAATAGAATAATTCAGAATCTTATTACCTTACATATATTCAGATTTAAACTAGAAGGACGACATTAGTGTATATAAAATTAACGATAGTTAGGAGATATTATTACTTAGTGCTCAGTAGAAACAGGTAGAAGCAAAGTTGGACAAGATACCGGCAAACTATCTAAGCAAACAAAAGGTCTGGTTGGGAATAACCAATGCATGAAAGTCTCCACCACGACTGAGAGGAACTGGCATAGCTGTTTAAGATAATGAAGAAGTGAAATATTCCACGTAAGAAAATATATTATGGAGAGAATCGAGCATTCTCAAAAGAACGGCGGTAGCCTAAAAGCGGTCAAAAGGAAACTAAACGTAGGCAAACATCAGATGTATACGACACGCTGAGGAACAAAGCGGGCAATGTCCTTATCGATATGAGTAAGATAGCCAAAGTATCTGAACAGCTCTACGCAAATCTATAAGGTCGCCGAAGTAATTAGCACAATATAATGAGAATACCAGTAATGCAGAGCAATCAGTGGTTCCTTGAGCAAGGAAGAACGAAGTAAAGAAAACTTCAGAAGCGAACACAAGAGGGAGAAAACACCTAAGGAAGATCAGAAACTGGGGAGTTTTCTTTTTTTTTTTTTAAGGATATAGTGGAGATATTTGTGCTCGAAAAATTTTACACCTCGTATATGCAATTCCCCATTACTTCGACGGAACGGAAATATTGGACGTGCGCTAACATTATAATATACAGTTAGAAAAGGGACGTCAAAAACTTGATAATCACTGACCGATGACCTTACATTACGTAAAAGATATTTACTGCAATTTCATAAGGAATTCACAAGAAATCATTCGACTCAATCAAAAACTCAGCAGTTACGCAGACATTGCGAAATCAGGCTGTAGATGAGCCATATGTGAAAGTACTGGAAGTAATCAATAGTGGCTGCACAAAACCTATAATCCTTCATAAGGAAAGTGATAAAATTTAATTAAGGAAGGTTGTTAGATATGAAGACACAATCTTTCCAGTACCATTCACCGTTTGCCGAGATGAAGTATCCTGATGGTTGGATTGGGATAGTTAAGGATAAGGATTAATGCAGAATATATGTCAGTAATTTCAGGCTCGCTTCCTGATTTCCTCACGGGAGGAATTGCGAAGGATTCTCAATGATTAGCACAAGCAAAGAAGAGTGGTTGGTCTAAAAATAATATGCAACTCTAGAGTATAATGTTCAAAAAAACCTCGCTAATCAACAGTCTACGTGAGGTAGCGCGACGTTACAAGTGGTAAGAGAATACGCCTACTCAGAACAAGTAGTGCCTGTAGATCCGGAAAAACATGAACAGGAAGAAACTGGAAGAGTGCGTCTTGGCTGAAGCGCATCCTGCAAGTACCTTCAGGTCAAGCATTGCAGCTTAGAAGTATCCCTCAAGCAGAGGGTGTATAACAGGTCTACCTTACAGGCACTCACCTATAGGGCCGAAACGTCGGGGGTGGCAAAAAACTTCAGCTTAGCTGGTTGACCACGCAGAGAGCTATAAAACAGAAGATGGTAGGCAGGAAGCATGCAGAGTAAGCCAGAAAACAGACTCGAATAATGACATTTAAGTCCAAATTGGGATGAAAAAATGCGTATGGGAAGACGTTAATTGTGAAAGGAATGTAACCAATGAGCACTAGAGGTAACAGACTAGATTGCAAGGAAAGGAAAGCATTATGGGGTGCAGGTGTGGCAGAAAGGTAGGCACACGGACGAGTGTACGGAAGCTTGCAGGGATGAAATGGACGCAGCTGGCACAAGACCGTATTCATTGGAGGGATATGCAGGTGTTTTTTTTTCCTGCAGGAAGTGTAGTAAGTCGTTTGATGATGATTACGGTAATGATTATTATGATGAAGCAATAAAAATTTCAGGGGTGCACTTAAGTATCCTCACATGCGGTAAGATGAATGGCTTGCAATTTTATTTGTGGACTCTCTCCAAGCTTTGTTTCGACGACATCTTAGGGATATGAGTCCCGTATTTAGAAATGCACTGACCATGCAGTGCACCTTAAATTACATAACTTGCATGTGCTGCTTGTTTAGAACTTCCAGAATTCCATCGTATTTATGTTGAAGCCGTGAATGCAGGCTCTTAGGTCTGACTTTGCGACCATGTCGCAACTTCATTGGTGGCTGGCGACTTGGCGACTCGGACATAGCGACACTGTCTGAGGTCTGCAGGGAGCAAATTTGGTTTTATTTTAGATGGTGTGCCATCGTGTCCCTAGTTCATTTTTATTTTGGCCTATTAACCTTAGGGTCATTGCTACCTAGGCACAAACTGTCCCTGGGTCTATTTGTTTCTTTTAGATTTAAGGACATTTTGTTCTATACATATGGTCATATACATTGACATTTTTCGCTCATAGCTTGCGTTAACGGATCCTGGCACGATGCTCGTAAGGCAAGAAAGGCTTTCGCCTGGTACAAGTGGAAACACCTTTCTCGAGTGAGACGCAGCTGCCAAATTTCTCAGAGCACAGCCGGACGATTTCTTTATAGATGTATGCTGCACCTTCGCCACAATAGCGCACTGCGAGAACGTCAGCCAAGATACCCTAAAGGCATATGTACACTCTAGGGCTTCACGTTTGCTTCTGTTATCGCTCCAGGATATTTCCTGCCAGTTAGGCCGTGCCGCCAGGCGTTGAGCCTGATTAAACGAGTTATTTCTGCTCTTGCACGACCGCGAGTAGGCATAGTTTCTCGGTTGTATTAGTGTGTAGTCTCTAATATAATTGCGCTAGCATGCTGCCTTAGAAACGGTAGAGGGAGTGGAGGGGGGCAGGAGAGCAGTGATAGGGGCACTAGAGAGCAGGACTGTTTATAGGATGCCGAGAATAGGAAAGAAAGGAGAACGAACGAGAACCAAAACGCCTGAGGTAGGAGGGAACAGAGAACGAACGAGTCGAAATAGCAGGAATAAGATCCTGAGCTGGCTCGGCGCGCCGAGATCTCATAGACGGTGCGTACATAGAGCGACGGGAAAGGAAAAAAAAAACAAACTAATCCGCATTTAGGCGAACCGCAGCACGCAACCAGCCACTATAAGCCAGCCAGAAAGCTAGGCAACGCACATTCCCATCTAGAGCCCTCCTTTGTTTTCACCGTATCTACTCCTTCTATTCCTAACTTTGCTCCTGCTATTCACCTCTTCCTCACTCTCCTCCTCGAGCCCAGCCCCCGGCGACGGCGATGGCGTCTCCCGAATATACACAAAAGTGCTACGGGCTCGGACGCTGGCTTTGCTACTACGCCTTGTGGCGACAAATGCTCAGAATACCACGCCGAATTCTTGTCGCCTGTGGCGGTGTGGGATGCCAGCGTTTTTCTTCCCCATTTCCGCTTCCTTTCCGTGGCCTCTGCCCATTCCCGCTTCCAGAGGAGACTCGCCTTGGGGTGCGCGTTACCGTGTCGGCCGCTAGAGGGAGTATGCCGAAAAATTGTTGCAGCCTTGTTTTTGTCCGCAGAGCGAACAAGCAGGCGCACCCGTCAGAAGGCCACTGGGAAGAAACTGTTTTCAAGAAGGAGCGCTCATTTGGATAGGGGCTGGCCTATATGATTCTCACAAAAAGCAAGCGCAGCCAAGCTCTTTCTTCTGCCTTTGATTAGTATTTTAAGCTTTCTCGTCTTATTATTGTTCGCGATTCTTTTGAGTTTCTCAAGAATGTGTCGATAAAGAACTACTCTATGATGTAAAACGCGAAGTAGGTTAGCCTTCCAAAGAAGAACCTCCATTTTGAGGCTCCTGTCAAGACGGTCGGAGCTGATGTTCTCTCATACCGCCCGTAGCGCTAACGCCGGGTTTTCTGAGGAGCGGGGTCTTTAAAGCTGCCGCGTTAAACGGCCTTCTCATCCGACGATATGGCCTTTGTCAATTGAGCCATTTGACGAAGAGGCGTCTCTTGCCTAGTTACGATGACCCCATTTCAGAGGAGCCACAATATGTCCTTAGAACAGGCGTTAAACAGCTGGAGCCTCCAAGATTTATTGCTGAGATTCGAATGGAGGGCCCCGCCGGGGTGGTGCAGTGGTAAGATGCCCGACTATTGTGCCGGAGTACCCGGGTTCGATCCCGACCTCGGCGGCTGCGTTTCGATGGAGGAGAAACGATGAGGCGTCCATGTGCTTTTCGTTGTCAGCGCATGTTAAAGATCCCCAGGTGGTCGAAATTACTCCGAAGCCCTCCACTATGGCTCCTCTTTCTCTCTATCTACCTTCCCTCCCACCTTCCTCCCTTCCCTTACGGCGCGGTTCAGGTATCCACAAAAACAAGTGTGACAGTTACTACGCATTTCCCTACCTGTGAACTAATTATCATTATCAATTATTATCGAATGAAGGAGAACCTGGCTAATTGTCAGTAGAGGGGAGAGCTGGCCATGTTGGTACATATATAGAGCAAATGAAGCTAATGGTAGGATGCGAACACATAGAGGCATAAACGAGAATGTTTGTTAATTGTTCTCTTGAATTGTCACTGCCATTGCTGCTTAATTACCTTGTATGCCACGCTAGCTAGGTTGGTTGGTTGGTTGGTTCATAGGAAGGGAAAGGCGCAGTATCTGTCACACTTGCTCTGTGGACACCTGAACCGCGCCGAAGGGAAGGGAGGAAGGTGGGAGTGAAAGTGGAAAGAGAGAAAGGGGAGACGTAGTGGAGGGCTACGGAGTAATTTCGACCACCTGGGGATCTTTAACGTGCGCTGACATCGCACAGCACACGGACGCCACTTCGTTTCGCCTCCATCGAAACGCAGCCGCCGAGGTCGGGTTCGAACCCGAGAACTCCGGCACAGTGGTCGGGCGTCTTACCACTGCACCACCCCGGCGGGGCCCAGCTAAAAGGAAAACAAGAACTTCGAAGCGCGTTCGTTGGAGGATTGGCTGCAGGGAACTTCCGAACCGACGTTTAGTGAATAAACTCAGCCTTTTACGCCTGCTGCTGGCATCTGCGCCAGTCGCAGCTTGTTTTTGAGCATAAACTTGACATCTTTTCTTGAAGTTCTTCACTCTTCTCTTGTGAACTATTTATTTAGTGCTTCAGTTGCTGCCCTAAACACAGCTCAATCATTCAGCAAAGGCAGCAGGGCAACGGCTCTATGCATCGGAATGCCGCAGTCTCTGCTCATCATGTATGGCTACCATCTGTTTCTATGCATAGACGTGTTCGTCTCAGAGAGTACTTCAGAATGATTCTTGATACGTGGTAAAAGCAACACGTTTGGTTACAGTCTCTAAGCCCAGAACATCGCTTCATCACGTTACTCGGGAACACTTACGCATTCTCTAAGCTAGCCATATCAAATATATGGGCGCATTTCTTGCAAGGCAAAACACTTTAAGAGAGAGTCGCAAAGGATCGTAACAGGAGCAAAACGCTTTCGTTCTTCGATATGCATATATACGCTCTACTCGGAGGGGAAGCCTCGCGCACAGACATGTGCCCTCCAAATGCGTCCATTAGGAATCTTCGCTCCTGCATTTGGCGTCTAGTATGTCCGTGTGAGGGGATCGACAGTGCCGACTTCCTCTCGTCTGCTGCGCATTGCACAAGACGGTGCCAGGTTATTTAATCGATCATGCAAGAGAGACTGTTGAATAATCCAAAAACGAAGTAAATTTGCTTCTTCCTCTGCCTGAATTATAAACAAGAAATCACAGCCAAACACGGAAAGAAGTGGGAGAATACGATGGCGAATGGGTGAAAAGTAGAAATAGAGGCGGCTGGAGCTTGACGTTGTGTAGGAAAGGCGGTATGGCCGGAAGTGGATGATGGAATTTCTGCCTCTGACTCGCAAGCTTCCGGTGGATAGAAGCGGCGCGCGCCCACCGCTTCCGCCGCGCCAGTGACGGCACGTCTGGCCTTTATGCTTCCAACACTATAACCACTCATCCTTTCCCTTTCCGCCAGCATCCTCCTTGCCTTCTTTCACGAGGTGGTTAGTCCAACTATGATCGGGTACCGCGCATGCCTTTTCTTCCTACTTGAACGCGCCCGGCCCCGAGCCGGTCGGATAGCGCGGTGTGGAAACGACCTTTAGTGCGACCACGCGAGAACTGAAAGCACGTCATGTCCGGTGCCGTAGCGAATGTTGGCCACTATAGCCTCTCTGCGCACGTTCACTTTCGGAAATACGATTTCTTTTCGTCTTATTCTTATTTCGCCCTTCTTGGTTCTGTATTCCTCTCCAGCATTTCTTCTTTGTTATTGTTTTGGTTGCTTGCTTGTGAAGAGAGTTGCTAAGTTATTTTCTGGAATGTAGCAGACGGGTGGTTGATTACCTCGATATTCCCTTTCTTTATTTATCTTTTATTCAACGCAGCCAATTTTTAGTCAGTTGTTTCCTTCCCTCTTTTTTTTCATCATTGCCGGTGGTTTCTACTACAAGGTATCTAAAATACCTATGCATAACCTTTCGACGTACCTAATCAAGGTGCTCACATTCTCAACGCAAGTACCTCTGGGCTCACTGCTTTTTGGATCGAAGTGGAAGCTCAGCTTGCAGAAAAATTGTATCATAACCTGTGTTAGGAAAGGACGAGCACATGCAAGCAAAAATTATACGCTTCGATCTCGGATTCCCGGAGTTGGGGGAGCGAGACAATAACTAGCAGGGCAAAAAGGAAGTCAATACCGTGCTTGTTAGGGGCTCCAGTTGACTGATATTCTCTAGTAAGCTGTATTATAACCTGAACATTAAAGTGTAGCGCAGGTTCATATGCTCAGTTCCTTGAAGTATTTGTATGCCTGCACGTTCTCAATCTATTTCGTTCCAAAGAAGCATGAATTATGCCAGTCTCCAACAATATATGATGAGGATAGGGACTAGTATCTTGACATAACTGTGCTCGATGATTATTACGACCTTCTATTTTATATGAAATGACATATGAGTGCTTTGCAAGGTAGGTATAGAAAGGAATCCTGCTTCCATTAGATGTCTGCTTTATTTAAAAAGAGAAAGCCCTCTACTTGCATCAATACAATTTGATGAAGAAAGGTTGGCATGTACAGGAGAGAGAGAACACCTGCAAAATCCACCAAGTACACAAAAATGCAAGGGCCAATTACAACTGTTGAGGAGAGCGTTTAGAAGTTGCAATTTGTTTTGTTCAATGGTCACTGGTGTTCGAGCCGTTCATGTAGGCATCTTGTGAGGACGGATTGCCAAGCTTCGACACGAATGTCTTCAGCGGCTTTTCGGCAGCATGAGCAACACCAATCGTAACTTATTAGGCCAGTGCTTCCATAACATTCTGGCTCATAATCGCAAAACCATGCGTCTTCTACGTAGAAGCCTTTCTTAGCCCGAATGATAATCCTGTATATATGAGGTAATATTTTTATGTATGGGTTTATTTAAACTACAGATCCTTTTTATAGCAGCACACATAATTTTTATAGATACCTAGCATTTTCACAACTTCGTTTTTATATATTGCCGCGAAACCTGCAAAACAGTATTTGTTGTTTTTTAACAGCCGCCGGCATACAGGCTTATCACTCTGATTCTGGACCGCGTATCAGTTCTGTAATCTTTGTTTGTTACTGCTCGATGTCGCGAGTCACACCTTTATCAGTTTTGTCGTAGCGCAAGACGCATCGAGATCTGTCTGGAAGGTTCCGGCCACTTGGGTGTCTTTCCACAATGTTCCAGCCCGTGCTGGTAGCTGTTTGCGACGTTATCTAGATTGTTCTGTGCAGCCTTTAAATTGAGCGCTGCCGAGTGTGACGGGCATTCTTTGTTCGACGATCGACGAGCACGTTTGTTTCTATCGCCGCCGCCGAGTTGCTTAGTTCTTTTGCGGGCGCAAGTCAGCCCAAATAAAGAGTTTCTTTAGTGCAATAACCGACACTTCATTCGTGTCATCGACCTTGTCACCCCCACGTGACAATATCATGCACCATAATGTTTACATTTTGATGACGTTGCGACCGAGTCGAATGCTTTCTCCCAAGCATGGTATAATGCTTTCTCCCAATCATAGAGGCAAGCTATATTCCCCGCCTTTAATTATACCCGTTTCACTGTGTGATATGTAGGCTATTGTCGAGTATCCTATACGAGTATCTGTTTGGTCCTTCGCTTGACTGAAGTAGGATGTCCTGATTCAATTAGCGATCACATTATTAAATAAATTGTAGGCGACGAAGAGGAATCTGATGAGTCTGTGGTATGGCAGGACTTCCTCTTTGTCCTTCAATATATCCGCTGTCACGGGATCATGACGAGCTGCTTCCAACTTACGGCTAGCTTCTAAGCCTTGATCTACTTACTCTATATTTATTGGGAAGATGCCTAATAATTTACACTACTGCCTTTGTCATAGTCGCTTTGATTGCATCAGTCGTACACTCCTCTATAGAACTTCTAGGCGTTCAACTATTTTGCACATCGCTGATGACATTGCATTTATTGTATCTTAGCTCATACAGCGGAATTTCAACAACATTGGATTCCTCTACATCAATTATAGGCCCCTCGCGTTCCTTAGAGCTTACTCGATTACCTTCATGATGTGCTTTTTTGTAGAGGGTTATTTATTATTATTTATTAAATTTGAGAGCTCTGCTAGTAATCTTCTTTGTGTTAGGTTATGGTATTTCGCACTCTGGAGTCTTTTAAATGAATTGTTTGACTCCTGATCGAGACGCTTACACTGAATATCTCATAGCCTCTTGAATTCCTCACTGAGCGTAATCAACGTACTAAATCTGGTAACGTTTGCGCGCATTGGAATTTTCACGCCCTGCCTGCGGACGCCGAAGAAGGGGCAAAGAAGTGAAAGGCTCTTCTTTTTCCGCGTCTGCACTTCTCTGACCTTTCTTGTATCTAGCACTTGAAATTATCTCTTCCGCGTCTGCAATTCTCCTTCCTTTCTTGTATTTACCGCTTGAAATTATATTTGAGATTATCGTTTACTGCTTGAAAACAAAATTCGCTTGTCGTCCTCGGTCTCGACATTTTGTATTTCTCCTTTTCTTTTTCAATAAATGCTAGGTGACGAACTGGCTGCTTTGATAATAGCCTCTTCAGTTCCCTCTTCAACTTCAGGCTACCGCGAGAACTATTCATCGCATGGTCACTACATCGCATCTAACCAAGAACTCAGTATCCTGCACTATGCCAGGCAGCGTTTAACGCGTGCAAACCATTTTATACTCGCCATTCGGGGCGTAGTCAGCTATTGATGATCCGCAATTATTATGTCGTCTTTCCTGACGATCATATAAAATTGCCGCACGAAACAAACAAATTCATTAGAAATACCGTTATATCCTCATAAGCGAATGTGAAAAATGAACATATATTATGTGCTATTTCCTTGGCACGCTTATTGAAATCTTCCGAATTTTAACGTTAGTCTAAAGTGCTTCCTTAACGTCATTTATTAGGTTGCAAGTAGCTATAATTTACTTTGAGCCATTTGCTTTTATTTTATTCTTGGTCAGCAATATCAGGCACTATTTATAAACTTATATTGAAACCGGTCTATACAAAGTGGTCGCCTCAAACATGGAACCGAAGACGGCGCCTTCGTCTGGGATTGACCCAGCTCCGCAACGACGGCACCCTCGCAATTCCACTCCTTTGACCTTTGACTTCGTAGATGTAAGTGACTGCCTTGTGCGAAAAGACACAGTTTGTTCATCTTATTTTGTACGGGCCGAGATGATTGCTGCTATCAGCCAGGACTACTGACATGTGATCGTCTGTACCTTTCCTTTCGCCGTTATGAGGAAATTACCGTTCTGCAGGTCTCGCTGAAGGTGCTTAGGATCTTCTGAACGGTTCCATGCCGCTGGCTGTTACAGAACAGAGTAACATTAAAAAATCGTTTACAATCTATGGCAACGCAAAAAACCCACATAGCCAATTTTTGCACCTGATGTTTGCGCCACTTGCTTCTGTTTAAAATCCTGTGCGAGTCACTCAGCGTTTGCCGACCAAATATTTCTGTCGCAAAAATTATAGTTCCTGTCCTCTTCATGTGTTTACGAGATCATTCAATTTCCTATTGGCTACACTGTGTGGCGTACCGATAAACAAAATTAGATTTATGGAAAGAAAACGTTTTGCGGTCACGTCCATTAAATTACCCGTTTCCCCGCAGCAAGAAAAATAATAAATAAACAGTCATGATGATGCCGCATGCATACCGAGAGTGGATATAATTTTCAGAGGATGCTATTCTATATACGCCCGCTGCATTGCACACACTGACCACGGACTTCCTTATTTATTCTTCTCAATTAAGTCCATCACGATTCATGTAACCTGAACAGGGGTAACTTGAATGCCAGGGTCCTAGCAGGCTCATTCTGACATAACCGTCCAATGCGAAACAAGAGGCAAGAGGTTGGCAGCTCCTGCCAACCCACGTTGGGTGTGACGTCACAGCGTCACGTGAGTAAGACGTGGCTACCGGCCGCGCTACTCTGAAGGCTCGAAACCTAGATTAGTATTGCTTTCGCAATAAAAAAAAAATGAAAAATGGCTTAGCTCTGATATGCCTGGATATACGTAGCGAAAAGTAGTGACCACCTCGGGATCAGAAGAAGTTAAATTCTCCTGTCTTGTGCGCCGTTCGCCAGCTAAACTCTCGTTGCCTTAAGTGTCGAGCGCATTTAAGTTCACCGGCGTTCTATAATTCGTTTACAGGAAAGAAAAGGCGCAGCATCTGTCGCGGAAGGCATGCGCCGCCCGGCGGCGTTGGAGCGCACTCGTTCCCGCTTGGTCCTCAAAGTTGCCGACAGATGTGTAACGACACATCCTTGACGTGAACATAATTGAGAGGCTTATCTATTTTAGTCTTCGGTACATTCAAATTGAGCGCCAATCGCAGTGCCTGTCACTCGCGGCATCCCGCTATCATCCTCACGGTGAGGAGGAATTATGAACAGCGCTTCACGACCCGGCGCGTGGCACAGCGTTAAAGTACAGCCACTGTAGTCAAAGCGCTCTGATGGGGATTCATCGGATTGAGGTTCGATTCACGGATGGAGACTATGTTTGTTTAATGAGGAGGAGTCGCACACTCTTATGCGTTGCCGGCAGACCTAGCGAGGGGGCTGCGCATCTGACCTTGGCTGTAACGTCACGGCATACGACACATGGCATACGCGAAGCTCGGTTCCGACCCTCGTGGTGAAGCTTTTCACTTCAAAAATCAGCGTGCCATGACATTTGAACTCACGTTGCCCCTATGCCATGCAGGCACATCTATACGGCTTTCTTGAAGTGTGAGTTTATATGTGGGCTGGTAGCTTACTTTCTCGCGTCATACTTATAAAGGATGAGCTTAAGTGTCCCCAATAATGTAGCACCTTACAATGATAGGGCGTGATAGGGGAATAATGTAGCAGGCAAAAGAAGATTCCGCCGTTTCTTTCGCAGTACAACTAGGGTTAACCAAAGGTAAACCCCAATTAATCATTGCATTTCACTTCACACAGTTGAAAGTGTAATTGCTCAAAATATGAGCTCATTCAGTGGAGTAGATAGTTTGAGAAGTAACTTTGTTTTTTTGAAAGCAGTATCCTGGTCTGGCAATCATTGGCTCACAATATAGCAATGACTTGCTAAGTACTCTTGCCATGCCAGCCTAGTTAGTCGACCTTGCCGCAGGCGCGACGTTTAGCTTCTGGTCAACCGCAAGGAGATGCTGCTGTTGGTGTTATGTGTCCCAGCGGGAGGAAAGGCCTTTGGCTGTGGAGACAACCGAACGCCGACTTGGAGAACTGGAAAAGGTTGACTAGGTACGTGGTGTTGGTTGCGTTGCGTCAAGACGGGACAGACTCCGCCACAGTCGGGACTTGGCTAGGACTTTTTATTGTCCACCTGATACAAAAGGGAAGACTCAGAACCAATGCAATCAAAGTCACAGCGACATATAATCCTCATGTCACCTGCTATTTTCGGTGTCGGGTGCACTCTTGCATGCATGCCGCAAACATGGAACCGAAGACGGCGCCTTCGTCTGGGATTGACGAAGGCGCCGTCTTCAGTGGTCCGCTGTATTTTGTTTTGTTCTGCAAAATAGTTTTATTTGCGTATTCTCTTTTTTTTTTTTCAGGAGCCTTTCTAATAATATGCGACCTTAGTGAACCTCGAAGAACTGGAATTGGTTATGAGCTTCCAACTAGAGGTTGTTGAGGAGGCTGAAAACGATCGGCTCTTCCTCTATTATTTCAGTATACAATCATAAGCATATTATACGTATGTTATGAGAGTTAGCTTGTTTTAGCAACAAGCGCTCCTGTAAATAAAAAAAGGTTGCTGTGGCTAAACTTGGTTAAGCCCGGAGAATTGCGAAAGCAATTGGTCCTGCTTATACGTAGACCAACCAGTTCAGCTAAACCTTCAATCTACGCCTAGTTGAGCCAAGCGTATCCAGGCGGTTCATCTGTTTCTTCAGCACGGCGCCGCCGCTTGGCTGCAGCAGATCGTTCCAGCCTCGCCTTATACACATCGTCCGACATACCGTAAGGCTGCGCCCCGACTACTGCGAGGAGCCGAGCCACAGCCCCATTTATCCTTCTAGCGTGACGTCACAAACAGCGAGTGCCCTCTCTCGGCTGTGACACAGCGCCGTTTATGAACTCGCCGCCACCATCCGACGGCGCGAGCTGGGGCCCAGTTTCTTGGTCCGGCGTGACGTCACACGGTCACGTGAAAACAGCGTGACGTCTCCGCTGCGGCTCCTGTAAGGACTCACCACCATCATTCGATGGCGCGAGCTAGGGCACCGTCTCTGGGTCTGGTGTGACGTCACATGCTCACGTGAAAGGTCATGTATGCAGGCGCCACGACACACCAAAGGCTCGAAGTGCTAGCAGTATTGCTTTCGCAATAAAAGCGACATGTCCAATGTGTTATTCCGCCGTGTGCGCCGCGAAGTAAGGAGGGTAGCATTGTGTTGGTGATTGCTGAGCTATTGCCCGTCCTATTCTGGTCTATAAACCAAAAAGAAAATACAAAAAGGTATACGTTTACACAAAAGCTCACCTTGCGATATTAGAGGAGACGACAAACCTTTTGAACGAAGGGGTATCTCTTAAGAGTCTGTTATATGCGCGTGTTAATCAAACCTATATATTTTCGACCGGCAATGTCTTTGTGCAAAACTACGTTAAATCTGACCATGTTCAGTGCACGAAAACATGCGCCGTCATTGCCGCTTCAGTCCCGTCATCGCAAAGTCCAACGTTATTCGAATACGCTTCACTGCTCGCACCAGAAACACTGAAAAATACTGCCAGCCGTCGCCGTTTGTCTCGCCTCCCTCGCAGCCGCGCACATGAGACTGTGACCGATTCCCGATCCTAACCTCGCGTTTTTCTGATACTTGTCCAGCAAATGACTCGTGAGTGCATCAACGTAAGCATACGCCATTTAGTACTTGGTGCGCGATCTCTAAACTCCCGCAGGAATGCGCCGATTCGCGAATGAAGACTGCGCCGCCAGCGTGTTGTTTACATAGCTTTCGCACATAACTGAACGTATGCTGCGCACCCCCATGACATAATATACAATCGGAGCTAGCAATACCAAAAATATTCTCTTCTTTTTATACCAGTTGCACTTAATTTCCTAAAGAACTAGAGCTGCGTTGCAAGGGGCGTTGTGGATGCTACGTACGTTCCCTGCCTGTGGCGGATACCCCGAAGCGGTGCCGACAGCTACCGGCTGCCCTCAAGTATACTGTTCGCTATACAGGTTCACATCAGCACCATTCGCCCAACGTGCATACACTTTGTGATGTAAGCTGTCATCGATTATGGTCACTATTGCCAGAACTACACTCGAGGCTCACATGCATCCGCTAAACCTTGTGAATGCGGGCTCCGTAATCGCTGAAATTGCAGACCTGAACCTCGCGTACTCCCTCTAGGACTGGTCATCGCGTAACGGGCCGGCAGTTCGGCGCCGACTGACATTTCTGGCCGGGGTCATTGCTGATGAGAAGAGGGAACATATAAAGAGTAGCTGTTTGTTTTTCTTTCTCTAACGCGGTTAAGCTGTACGCAAGCGAAGCTGTTCAGACTGTTAACTCACTGGGTGTCAATTTCTCGCTCAAAACCAAATATCCTGCGACCGTCCGCGCGGTCAGTTCAGTCGGAGTCGCGGGGCTGAAAACCTACGGCGATAGGCGACTGTTGCCGTGCTGGCATCGTCGCCGACGTAATGCGAGGAATCAGCGCGTCCGTTAGCTAAGGAACCTAACTGTGCAGCCCACTGACTGTGACCGTGCCTCAGCATCTTAACTATGCCGAAGAAAACATACCTTACTCTATATCGTTATTGTGCAGTAGCATGCTCATGAAACGCTTCTGCATGAGGGAAGATTACTTTGTCAATCATCCCTGAAAGCAATAGAGACGTGTTTTTTTTTTTATATTGTGGCCTGCATTGCAGATGACACTCCGCTGTCGACTGTTTTGTGACGTGACGCGAGCATTTCAACATGGCGGTCGTTCTCGGTTAGAGAGGAGCTTCCCGATTCTGATTTCTACCGCGTTTTTTGTAATATGCACCGAGCGCTAGGCACTAAAACTTTGGGAGCAGGATCACAAACTTCTGTATTATTCATAGAAGTTAAAACGGCAATACATAGAACGACCCTGTCATCGCCTCTTTAAGCAGACTTAAGCGCAGTCATTGCTAGTTTTCGCCTAATCGCTCGCCGCCCTCCTTCCAGTAAATTTTGGTTTATGAGTTTTTGAATAAGTTCATAATTGGCCCTACCCCATAATGTTTTTCATCATTACGACGTCGAACCCCATATTCCTTCAAAGGTACGTTTCATGAATTTCTGGATGCGCATCTTACAACATGTTGCAGATGAATGGTACAGACTCTGTAATGACGATCTAGCCTACAAGGGCTTAAACTCTTTATGAATTTCCTGGTTTGTAAGCAGTAAACAAAAAATAAAGTATAATAAATGAATCAAAAAGCTGCCCTAGTTTCGTTACTTTCTTCAGACGGAATATATGGCTTGAAAGGTGAAGCTCCATGATAAAATAATGCATTACTCTCATTTGCGAGTTGCTATCCCTCTGCTTCAGCCCCGCTTGCTTATTTCTAAATAACGTTATCTCGCTGTGAGTGTTAGGGCTTCCTTGACATTTTTTGGGGAGCTCACCCTGACTCGCACTGTGTTCCTTCAGAATTTATTGAAGATTTCAGGAAAAAAATTACAACAACAGAAATACGTTTACTGAATAGCTTTCTTTGGTACTGTAAAGAAAATTGCAATTGGACGTTTTGGTGAGATGTTTTATTCTCATCGTCATGTGTTGTTGTTGTTGTGGCTGTAGGAAGAAGAAAAAAAAAATGCGCGGCCTGCCACTCGCTCTCTAGCTTCGACACCGCCGCTGCATCGTGCAGACAGAAGAAAAAAATAGAGAAGAAAAAAATAAAAGAGGGAAAGAAAGACGCACGCCGCAACAACAGCTGTCGTCCACCACCGAAGTGGTGGTGGGTGCAATGGATGGATGGACTAAACTTTAATGTCCAATAGATAAGGAGATCTACCCACCCCCCGACACGCAGGTCAAGGGGCGGGTGCCGCCGCCTCAGAGGCAGGCCGGGAGGTCTTGGGTCCCAGCAGCCTCTTCAAGCCAGTTGGACGAGTAGGAGCTGGAGCTCAGGGTCCGAGCTGCGCAGCAGGGTCTCCCAGGTGTGTCTACAACCTATATTGTTCGTCCTCCTGGGAGAATACGGGCATTCCCATATTTATGTGGTCGAGGATCCCTCTCGCCCCCACAAAGATTGCAGTTGTCACTCCTAGCCTCAGGGAACATGTGGTTCGCCATAACGGGTGCGGATATGTATAAGTTTGCAGTCGCCTCCACGCCACTGCTTGTCTGCTGTTTAATTTCGGGTCTGGTGGGGGTACCAGTCTACGATCCAATCTGTAGTGCTGCGTCATGACGGCCTACAAAAGATAAAAATTCGGTGGAAGGCTAGCCCCCGCCGCAAGCGGCGGTGACCTACCTGTCCCAGCCCCATCAGGGAAGTACACACGTCTGATCGTCATAAGTGCAACGTTGTAATGTACTCTTTGAACACCGCCCAATAGCGATATGTTTTTATGGGGGGGGGGGGGGGGGGGGGGGGGCGTATTGAACTCACTGATCAAAATTCTGCTGATTTCACGATTAACACTTCAATGCCTGCTGTACTAAAAAACGGGGATACATCGTATTCACCCTCGAATCACGAGACGAACGGAATCAAAACATTGTCGTTTAATAAACACGAATGTCAAGTAACTCCTTACTCCCATGCTGTATTTTTTACATTACCGCAAAGCGACGAGGCTGAAGAACCGTAGTGATCGAGCCTGTTAATCTGTGATTTAAATAACCATCCACCGGTATAAACGCCTGCTCGCCAGCCTGCGAAGCGCGGAAAAGAGTGTCTTCAAAGAACCCGGATGGCCTAGCGTGTCTCGCTAGCCCTGAGCTTCGCAAGAGCAGATCGGTTTCGGCATTTGCGAGGAAAGGCAATTTGAATATGTCGGGTCGATAAGGGGACGGCGTGAACCCAAGAGTCCAATCGTTAGCAATAATTTATTTGGTCTCGCTCACCGACGCGTGATACGTACCGTTTAATTTTGTCTAATGAGTCCTTTCCTGCCTTCAATCTCTTTCGTTATCTTTATTTCCTAATCTTTTTCCTAATTCTCATAAGGAGAAGGGGATCACCAAATAAATGACTCCAGATACCTGAGGTACAGTAGATGTCGGGAGAACAGTGCATGGTGTAAAAGGCGGGAGAATAACGTTAAGCAATAAGTTCAAAATGGTTCTGCTCACTACTAATGTCGCGTCAGGAGGAGGAAAAAAGACTAAAAAAGGGCAAAAAAACGCTTCATAGTAGCAGGTAGAGGAATCCGAGAGTAGGACAAATTAAGGCCTAATAAGGTTTCAGGGGGGCACGTTCACGAACATTTGATGAGCGTTGGTTAATCAAGAAAAGGACAGAGGAGGAGTGAAAGGCCCACGACGCAACGACGTCACAACTGGGATACTGCCGATGCTTTTCGGGCCTCAGTTTTTCTCTGTGCCGGTGCCGGGACGAAGAAGGTCCTTGTCATATGCCCACGGTCCTCTAACGACCCCGTAGTAGCGCTCCTCGTGTGATACGAGCCACTAGTAAGGCAGAAGCCTTTTAGCTCATGTTGTTGTGGACAAAGTGTGTGCCGCTTTTGCGGCGCTCTGATTGGATGATGTATCGTTGAATCATTTGCCGGAGAAATTGCGATTGATACAGCGCCTTTTCTTTCCTGTAAACTATTTACAATTATATGTAGCACACTAATGAACGTCGATGAGAGGTAAACTATGAAAAGGAATTGATAGGGAAGGAAGGGTAGGCTTTCGTCATTATCCTTTTAATGGATATTTAAGAGATCCTCTACTTTCAAAGCAAATGCCTTTAATGGCTCATACTGTCGCGGAAAAAGTGTATCCTGCTTTTGCGGCGGCTATCGCGTGGCGTTCCTTGGCACTCGTTCAAGTGTGGAATTTGAGGGGGCAGGAACACTAGACAACATGAGACGTCTGGAGGAAAGGCGCAGTATCTGTCACACACTCTCCGACAAGTGTGCGTTTGGATGGTACGGCATCTTTCCTGTCACGTGGCGTTCCTTGGCGCGCGTTCAAGTGTGGGATTGCAGACGGTAGGAAAGCTTGACAAGATGAGGCTTGTCAGGCTTCGGCCTTTCACAACTTTAGTCGCTAAAGGCCCGCGTAATTTTTTCAGCTACAGCCTATCGCGCTTTGCGCTGTTTTAGACAAAACAATTCCGTGTAGAGCGTCAGTGTAGCGTCCCTCAGTCAGAACAAGTGTCCAGTTGCGACAGCGTCTAGTTGGTGGTGCAGTTCTTTGGACTCGACAGTTCGCTCCCTTATTCCGTGTCAAGAGGACAATGAGGGTAGTATGGCTCGTTGTGAGTCTGGAAATACTTGCGACATGTTAATTTCGTTGACGCAGCCTATGAGCCCAAACCGAAGAATGGATATGTGAAATTGTTATGCCTGCCTGTGTGGAGTTCTGATTCGTATTGCGCATGCATGAGAGCAAGAAAAATCAGCCCTTGAGCTAGTTTAATTGAGGACAGATATTTATTGTAATGACGCCCCCCCCCCCCCCCCCCATCCTGAAGAAAAAAAAGGAGAGGGCAAGATTGGGAGGTTGGTTCTTTTCAAGCGAGCAGATGGTTCCAAAAGTGGCTTTTTTTCTCTTCTGATATTAGCTTTGTGTTAGAAGAACGACGCTTCCCACGCCATGTAGTAACTGTGACACTTGTCGGGATTCTAGTGTGGTAGGCAAGAACATCGCTGGCCCCATGGGAATTATCCAGTTTGGAAAAACACCGAGGGTATAGCTCTTTCCTCAGTATCGTCTCCTGGACGCGTTCTCGTGTGTAAATAAATCCTAACCACTTTTCGTCATGTTAAAGTCTTATTGCGTTCCTTCGAGGTGCTGCAACAGCTTTTCCATTTTCTCTGGCGTGAAATTTCAGATGTTGTGACATAGGTGGAAAATGTATTCGCTTTTTTGTTTGCCCATCGTGTCTGCTTTTCATTTTTTCGTCTGTCCGGATTGTACTGACGGCAGTTTAGCTTACTATTGTAGTTTGGCGGACAGGCACCTGTCCTGAGGCAAGCCCATGGGAAATGGCGAGCGTATACTTTGAACTTGTGAAGAGAATAATGCGGCTTTTTTGTTTATTTTCTGGATATTATGCATGCCCTGTGCTTTGGCTTGGACTGCAAATGTCCACTACAGATTCCCCCCCCCCCCCCATCCCGCTCTCCCAATAAGACGATTTATTTTTCTGTATGAATCTGCACTCGTTTTTTTGGCCATCTAGATCAGTTTTTGACAAGCAACCTTTTATTAAGTTCCCATCCATCACTTATGATCAGGCCTCTTAACCTTATTTAAGAACACAGAAGACTAGTCACAAGGGTTACAGGCCCATCGTGGCTTCTTTGGCTAGGTTGTGCAAAATATCACATGGTGGCCTGGCCGGCTTTCTCTTCTTGCCGGCCGCTCCCTGCTTCGGAGGTTCCAAAGATGGACGTCTTTTTCTACCTCAGCAGTTGCCGGTTCCTTAGCGCAAATGACCTCGTCGGTGGCAGAACTCCACCCCGGTGCCACTAAAAAACCCTGTGTGATGGGAACCCTTTTATTTCTTGCTTGGTTATCTCTGCTGAGCTGCCCATCTCTTTAGTCGCCATGCTCACGAGCGCACACACCACAACACGGGTCGCTATGCGCGTCGTGTCTACTTAACACCTTTTCGCCGACGTTCTAGACATACAATGTTGGCGCAACATTGTACACTGCCAATTTCACCAGGCGAACCGGCGGTGCTCAGAACCTTCTCTCGATGCTAAGGTCCCTGTTGAAGAGAAGTGCCTATGCATTGATGGCCAGATATTGAGGAACGAGATAGAATAAGCTAACTCTCAAATTTGGTTTGAATGAGTTTGGTACAGTGCTTGGACCTCACGTGTAGCAAGAAGTAGGATAGGGGAAGTAATACGAAGGGTAGGGTGAGTGGAGGTAAATAACTGGAAGCTTGAGGAAGCCACCGAAGCAGTTCATGGAACGTGGTTTAGGGACTTCTGCTCTAAAAAAGCTGCAGTAGCAAGGTCTGCCTCCTTGCTATGAAATAACGTGGCCTTTAAATACCTTTCCCCAGAGGCACGGATATTAACAGAAGCACGCCGTAGTTCTTAATCGTTATCTTTTATTCAATTTCTTAACCACGAAAAAAAGAAAACCTTTCTAGTCAGACCTATGTGCGCCCTTCACTTTCTGGATGGATAAAAGTATCTTGAAGTCGCCGGTCAGTTGCGAAGGAAGACTGAGGGATTATTGGAGTGCTTCCAAATCTGATAGCTCGCGCGTCGTCGTTCACTAATACGAAAACGCTTACGGCTGTCCACCTTGGGCAGAAAGCGGTAAATAATGAGTCTGGTAATGGTTTTTTGAACAATTACCAATTTTTCTGCATGGTTCAGTATTGTTATTGCACGTTCAAACTTGCACGTTCAAACAAAATAATTATTTCTGTTTTGAGCGCTTAGGAGCATGTCTTCTTTATTCTTTGGAGCTTCCCGTGTTGTGTTCGTTTCGACGTTGCGTTGCAGTACACTTTATAAAACAAGGTAACCTCAAATTTTTTCAAGCTGAGCAAGGCATCAGACAATAAAGAGCTGAGTTCGAAGAACTGTGTGCGCTTCACGTTGGTTTGCAAGCCGGCTTCCTTCAACTCAGCTCTTTAAGAACCGCTGCAGGTGTATTAAAAAATTGAAAAATAAACAGAAGAAGGTAACTGCTGGCAGCAGAAACTGCATGCTACCTAATGTGTTACCCACTGGCATTGTAGTCCGTGAAAATAAAATCGATGTCCCATAGGCAACACTATAGCCAAACCGGCGAGTTGATGGAACATATTGGATGGAAAAACAGCGCAAAAGACAAGCACCAGTGTTTGTTAGTACGCCATCCATTTTTCTGCATGAACACGAGATTGCGTGCCTTCATCCTACGTAGCAACAGGTGTTTTTGCTTGTCCACTTCTTTATAGTGTGGTCACTTTTTCCATATATTGTGTTCCCTCCTTGAATAAACTTTCAGTTGTGAGTCAGCGCTCGTCTCGTGTTACTTTTCTCTGGTGCTTGTCTTTTGCGCTGTTTGTCTATCCTATAGGCAAGAGATAACGAAAAACACAAGTAGTAGGGATAACAAATAAGGGCCAGAGTTCAGCAACGGGAAATATTTACGCATGCACAGCAAGTAAACAACACCGTTGTGGGTTAGATCCCTTTCTCATACGAGCTTTTTCAAAAATTGAATTTGCGGCAACCATAGCATGGCGCCTAATCGATAATTCGCGGTTCGAGAATTTCAGTCCATTTGTTTTCCTTGGATGCTGCGTAAGAAATCATGAAATCTTACAACTCCTCTGTTATATATCTTAGTATTTCGCAATGCAGCCTCCTAAAATTAAGTATCCTTGAGCGAAAGGGTTACACACTAGCAGTTCGGGCAGCACACTCGTAACACCTTTTGATTTTCTATATAACTCTTGTGTCAACATTTTTGATAAAATAAAAATTCGCAGACGGCTTAGCCGAGCAACCAACTCTTCTATTGAGTGCCTTCTCGTGGTCCCAATAAAAATAGTAGTGAAACACTTAAAGTAAAATATACACACTATTCTTGAAAATATTCATCACAAAAGCTTTCAAGCAATATAGCAGTATCCCGGTGTAGGACAAAGAGTCGATTTCTACAAGAAAGCGAATCGATTGCTAGAGAGGAGGTAAAATGAAGCAAGGATTATAAAGCTTAACCTTCTACCTATTTGAGAGACTTCCACCGTATAATGATCCAATATTTTATTAAACTAGTACATTCCTTAAACAAAGATAATTAAGAAATATCAGTCCATCATTCGCCATCGGAAAATAAAAGAAGACCTACGCAATTCAAAGCTTTCTTGCTAAGCCAAGATTCAAGAATGTCGCAATTTACGGGTGGACGGTGGTGAGGGGAGAAGACTGGCGACAAAGTCTGTGTCCTTTGCTTCGACTTAAATGAGCGAGTGTGCTTACGAATTGCATCATACAACTGATTTCGTCCGCTACACCTTCGCACTCTTCCTTCGGCTCTGCCCACTCGCAATAGCGTAGTTAGATCTACGGCGAAAACGACAAACAAGGGATTTTCGTGCCTGCTGGGAGGAGAAATCGACGGATTGCCGACTGACCCGTCCGTACTCCCGCCCTCTTGCTTGACCCCCCCCCCCCCCCCCCCCCCTCTAACACACCGCTAAGATTATCGATTGGCCAACTTCAGTTTCGCAGTAGAAACGGCTGATTGGGCGAGTTTCGCCACAGAAACGTTTTTGTACACCTATTAAGCTGCAGCCGTCGATGCGTGGCTTACTCTCTGCTTTTTCTCTTCGTATCACTCTACTTTTGTTTCATGTCTATCTGCCCTGCTTCACTGAATCGGTACGAACCCCTACAAATTGGCCATCGCTTCCCACATGACCCGGTATTTGTGCAGCTCTAGAATTTAGCATTTTTTAAATTTAAACTTTGAATTTCTTTTTGTCCATTCCCTAGATTCGCGTGCTTCCTCCTCGACGTACCTGTCGTTTCTGCCCCGAAGAGTACGGCGCGCACTTTCTGCTGCTGCGGCGATTACATGTCGAGAAAACGTTCGAGGCTCAGTCTCAGGAGAGGAACCGAACTCTTTTTTTCTGGGAGGCGGCGCGCTTTCTTACCGACGCTGGAGCTGCGCCCCACCTAGTGCGATAAAAAGAACAAATAAAAGGAATAGAGCAAAGGCCTCGCACCGATTTTCGAAGCTCGAACTATTTTCAATTCGAAACTTCCATCCTACCTCACCGCTGACTATCTGTTTTATTTTTGTTCTTTTTTTTTTGTATTTATTGGAAGAAAACGTCACCACACATAGCAATCACTCCCTGGAATTCCGTCGCCACCGCACTGCCTTCTTCTCTTGTCGCCTATTGCGCTTTCCGAGCACAGCGGCGCGCTCTCTATATCACGCAGAATCCAACTATACAAAAAACAGCGAAGGTGATTACGCTCTTTCCAGGCGCTCAAAGTTTATGCGCAGTATAGCTTGCTATTCCAAATTCTTTCCTTCCTTCATTTATTGCTTTTTTACACTCACGATCCTCAAGCATGCGGCTCCTATAGACCTTGCGACTCGGAGGAAACATATTCGCACTTTCACTGTGCTTGCGACGAGGAATACGTTTTCAAAGAGCCCGCGACTGAGCCGGCGAGAGCCTGATAAAGTAAACAACGTTCCGCACAACCATGTTAGATTCTGCTATTTTCATTGATGCTCCAGTAAGGCGTGCCCGTGCAGTAACCCAAAAGAGCAAGGAGATTAAGTGCTGGAATCTGAGTAAAGGAAGCGAAGCCGACGGAGGAGCATCTAGAAGCCGATAGCCAAGTCTCGCGCAGGTATCTTTTCATAGCGCTGACGAAAAATAAGGTGGCCCTAAAGACAACCAGTATAGCTCGATGCTAGTGCGCTTCGCATATGCGATCCGCTCAAAGCGAGCAAAAAAAAAAAAAAAAAAAAAAAAAACCAACCGAAGAACGCAGGCGCGAGATCTGGCGGAACGTACAATCAGCGTCAACCAACGAGCGCGGAACGAGTTTCTCGTACATCCGACCTGCTTCTCTTGATTTGAGGGAAAGCTGGGCACTTATAATAGCGTTCAGGAAAAGGTTTGCGCGCTTTTTTTGTTTACAGGTTTGTTAACCGTGCTTCACACTTCATTTCGAGCTCTTAGGACTATTTCATCGGCACCTCATTGCTAAGCAGTGCGCGCCCGGCCGTGCATGGAATCACTTTGCGAATGAGATTTGTTAGGGTACCTTTTTCGTCTGGAGCCGAGCGAATCGACATCACTCTACCCGATGCCTTACAAGATTTTTGTCCCTATGAAAAAGAAAAATAATTTTAGTTGTTTCTTGTTTGTCTGACGAAGTTCTCCTGAGGAAGAAAAGAGCGCTTTATACGGGAATCAGTTTGACACAATTTTGCACATATGCAGAATCGTTTATGGTGCTGACATTGCTTTCATTGCGTACATATTCAGAGCTTTATTTAACCAATTTCGCGAGCAGATAAATCACACACAGTGTTCAATGCGCGTTGTTTAAAGCATGCGACCAAAGCCTTCTACGAAAGCGCGTCACATCTGTTGTGTTCGTGTGTCATCGAGTAGAATAACCTTTCTCCTGGTCAGATGCCACAACAACTTGCTGGACTAGCCACCTCCCAATCCACGCGCTGTTACCCCATCTATCTTGTCACCAACTTGCGTGCCAGGAAGGAATAGAGACACACAACGGCTGCCTCACAACCCAGTCTGCACAAACTATAGCCCAACATTTTAGTGTATTGGCAAAGTACAGGCCCTACTTAGTGCCGAAAGTGTGAACATACCTTCAATATTTGTCCGATTATTAGGTCCGATGATGATCAATATTGTTCCGATGATGGGAAGCTAAGGGGTCGCTTTTGTGAGCATGTTTTCTCAACAAGAAATAAGCTCAAATTATGCTTTTGCTTGAGTGCTGGTTCCTAGGAGAAACCTCCATATTAGCCGGTAAAAGATGCTGTGATATACCAGTATATTTTACCAGAGAAACCGTTGTTTTCGGGACATGTGGACAGGGATGTACGGTGGTAACGTAGACGCGTCAAATAGGAGAAACACAATCACAAAATTGTAATTTCTAGAGTTCATAAAATTTTTATTTGGCTCATAGGCTATAAGGGACGCCGTAGCGCAGGGCTCCGGGTTAGGTGAGACAACCTTTCGTTCAATAGAGTGCGCTAACATGGCGCAACTGGTTCTTTATAAGGGGGCTTACATTTCGCGTCCATCAAGCTCTACCCACCGTGGCCGGGATTAGACTGCACTACCTTGAGGCCAGTATCCTAGCTGGTATGTCAATGACCCACCTATGCTAATGTGTAAAGAAATGTGTGTACTAGAAAGAAAATGAAAGAAGGCTTCTCCCGCATAATAAAACAAGAGGAGACATAATCAACGAAACATATATTCCTGAGGTCATGAGGGAAACCTCTTGCTAGCGTTCGCAGTGATTAGCAGTTAGGCTGCAGCTTAACGTCTCCTACCTATATCGGAATCCCGCATTGAGCAGATACAGACATTGCGAGCAGGACAGAAGATTGAAATTGCCTGTAGCCATATTCGGATGTTGTACTCCATTGGCAGCCGTCATATTAATGTCTGGATTGTTTAGGCAACCTGGTCCTATGACTTTCACAGTGCCGCGAGAGCAGCACCGCGAGAAAATAGACTACAAGCCAGAATGAAATATCTGTAGCTTTTCTACTATGACGCCAGTGCGATGTGGCAGTTCAATCTGCAAAACATAATTATCTTGTTTTTATTGTAAATTCAATCTAGAAGCTGTTTTTTATCACCATCTTTTTTATAATTTCCAAATGATCTTTGCAGGTACTCGCGTGTTGCGAGCAAAGTTAGGATCGTTCTATTTCTTTTTTGTCCTGAAAGCCGCATACTTAGCTTCTGGTATATCAGAGATGCATGTACTACAACATGAGCTGCCGGCGACTACACATTCACGCATGCATTCTGAAAATAGGCTAGACAATGGGCACGTCCAATTAAGAGTGCTCCTTATGATTGCTCACCCTGTCAGAGGGTTGGCATTGGGCTCGATACACTCTTCTAAAGAATGCAATACTTACAGTGAAGCTAACACCTGCCGAGTGCAGATTGACATCTGCATGACGAACAGATATTCTCTTCTTCATCAAATTCTGTAGGTTCAGGACCATAAACGTGTAAAGCTTATCATTTTATCACTTTCGACCTGAGGGTGTCGAATTCGAAACGGGGTTGTGGAAAGCTCTTTTTTGAGTGTACACTGTATAATATCCCTATGCAAGATGGCCTCCCAACAATCAATGAAGACATTTCAACTGTTTTGGGCTTTTCTGATTGCCAACGGTTGGTATATACTGCAAGTGATGTTCATGTCTCGCGTAGTTGTTCAAAGTATGCCTCATGTGATTGCCGTTTTCTTTTAAAGTTTAAACTGGGAGCTAACTAACCGTACAGATTGGTTTCCCACAGTTCACGAGAGGGCTTAGTCTCTCTCATTTCTTCATAAAACAGGTTGTATTGCGCATTTTCGTCCTGCTCGATGAAAGGAACGTATTATTCAGACAAGAATGGCAAAAGCACTGTCGGACTGTTACGTATCTACATCTAGTGCCATCAGTAGAAAAGTTAATGGATATTAGCGAGAATTTGTGCCTTGCAAAATACTGTACGCACAATTTTCATTGAGAATTTGGTCTCCGGAATAGGAAAAAACCTCTAAACAGACTTAATCGACAGCATGAGGTCTAAACATCTGTATAGGATGGTGCACATTGATGGATAAGGAAAGGATACACTGCTACGAGACACAAGGTTGACTGTGAGATCTAGTGTTAAAACATTTTTCTTCCAGGTGCATTCTAACGCCCTTCCTGTTCACACACGGCTCGAGTATTCCGTGGACGAGTAATAGTTCACTAAGTGTGGTTCGTACCAAGCGTGTTAGATGGGAACCCAGTGAGAGTCTCAATTTTTGGTGCATAGGATCTACTTCCCTGTGCTTGAAATTTGTACTGATGCTACAATAAAATAATATTAAATACTTAGAATAATTCAAATTACAACAAATATTAAAATTCTGCAATGAAAAGGCAGTGTTAAAGGAGCTATCGCGTCTAGTTCAGAGGCAAAGCTTATGCAATCTTTCAATATTTAAACGCAACTTACGGCTCTATTCTCATCACCATTGGTGAATACGCTTTCCTCAAGTGAAAATTCAGTCACATTCTTTATTCATATTTCGCTTCCAAAGTTCCATCGGTCAGTCCTCGCTAGAAACTTCATTCGCCCCCTAAACGAACGCGCCGGTGCCGGAGCATCGAATTCGATGGCTGTGCACAGGAGAGAAGCACGCCAGAAGCGTGCGGCATGTTACAGTGAACATTGCAGCAGAACCAGAAGAGGCGACGGTGGTGGTGCCGGCAGCGTGCTTTCTATTCCCGCCGCCGAATTCCACAAATGGAAGAACGCGACGCCGCCGGCGGAGCAGCCGCTTCATTTGTCTTCCGACAGGAAGGGCAACAAAGCGCGTTGAACTCTCTCTCTCGCAGTGCGGGGCAGTGGAAGTCGTTTCGCGGAGAATCGCGTCGAAAGCATAATGACGCCTTTGTTTCGTCTCCACTCGTCCTTTTCTGTGGGCTTATTTTTTTGATACCGCCGCCATGGCGCGCGGGACGCTGCTCGCAGTGGTATACATGCCACATGGATAAAACGCGCCAGAAGCAGAAAGACGACTGTGTCATAACAACGACGATATCTGAGGCCTTAGTTTTATTATTTCATTTTAATCTCGAACAAAGCATGTACAAGGATTTGACGAGGGTTTAGGGGAGTGCGCCGAATGTGCTGCTAGTACCCATTCTTTCAGTGAACCAGGTTTGGAGACTTGGAATGTCGCAGCTGATCTCACCGGGCTTATACCGGAACTCCGAAGTCGGAAGCCCTAAAATTGCTGCAGTTTCCGTTTATGGGTTTATTGATGCATTTCCACTCGTATCTGAATTTCATAGGTGCTGAGCAGTTATTGTTATCCGGCACATTGAATACGTTTTGACAATTTTGCTTCACACGACAGAACGTTGGCTCTTGGTATGGACACTGCGTTTATTTGGCATATGTTCTTGTGGCCGATGTTTCAACGTCGTGGATGAAAGTGTTTAGAAAAGAAGAGTTCACGCAAAAAGTCGTACTCTTCGCTTGTTTCTTTATTGCAGTGGAAAGTGCTTTTTCAACACACGCCAGAAAAGGAAACAAATGCAATAAAAACAGTACAAACTTGTCTTAGAACACTTTATTATGCAGTAATTATTATGTCTCTAAAACAGAGCTCCATCGCTCATACAAGGACCAGCACCAACAGTTTCTAAAACGAAGGATAACAATGTTCCAGATGGAAGTATGTGAGACACTGTTCTGCGCAAAACTTCTTTCGGTCTGTGTGGAACTTTGTTGCACATAAATATTAAGGTGAAAGCCTTTAAACGCTCATACTCGCTGTGAACGTCCATCTGTTACATCCAAAGGCTGCAAGAATAAGAAGAAATCGTTGGAAGTTGTAGCTGGCAGCTGACATCGCCGAGTACTAGCTAGACGTAGGGCTTCCTTACATTACATTTTCAAGGTGCTGCCAACTCGGCCGTCTCCTTTCATATGAGAGAGTGATATCACAATCAGCCAGCGAAAACGCTTGCATTTACGTTATCCCTAGGTCACGCAGACACGTTCATAGGGCTATCTTATCGCGGAGCTTTATATGTTGGCTGGCAGCTTACGCTATAGCGTCATTGCGAAGCTGAGAGTGAAAACAGAGAGAAAAAGGTGTCGTAGGGGAGGACTTCGGATCACCGTGCGATATATGCTTTCGCTTGATCGCAGTTTGGTGAGTCAAAATTCGTCCTATAATTATTTTCTGTTCTAACTTCTAACAGGGTTGCACTAATTAGGCGTACCTTTTTCTCTTTAATTCTAATCAGCTGATGGAACGTAAATGGAGCCAGCTCAAAAGTGTAATGCGAGGTGCCTTTCCAAAAGTGTTGTACCACTACTGATCAGACGTGGTAACAGCAAGTGACGTTAGACTAATGCCACTCGAATATGTTTACTCCCACATCACACGCGAGCCACGAGAGAACTATGTGAAGCAAAGAACAGCAAGTGCAAAATTAAACAAAATAATGGGGTGAATAAATAGAAGGACAGAATAAGAAGAGCTGACGCGCACATTTTATTTCAGCTACAAACAAACAAAATAGTTGAGCTAGAAGCGAAGAGAGTTTTCGGTCGGAACTGTGCTCAATCGGAACCGTACCAGTCACTGGCCCGATTCTTAATTCGGTCGGGCTGCTGCATTACGTTGGTTTGCGATTCTCCGCCTCTTGCACTCGTCGTTTGCCGACACGCTGCTACTGCAACTGCCCTTATCTCTTTTTCACTCCACTCTTCTTTCGTGCGCTCGTACTCTGAAATAGCTTGCCCCGATACATGGTGACAGTTACCTTCCCGAGTAGCAGCGACTCTCAATGGAAACAGCAGCGACAACAGAGGGAGCGACGGTGATGACCAGAAAGAGTGCGGACAAACAAGCACATTATCTGCATCAGGAAAAGGGAATGAAGAAGGCAAGTGCGACTATTACGACGCCTTGTAAGTTACAGGAAGCGGACATGCCGCTGCCACCGAGAGAAAAAGAGGAGGCAATAAAAAGTGAAGGTCGGTGAGGAAAAAAGAAAGCCGGTCGTCCTAAGAAAGCGGAATGAACTGAAAGCAAGAGTGGATTACAAGAGAAGACAACAGCAGAGAAGTGGAAAGAGACATAAAAAAAAGAAATTCCTTGGTATTCAGTCCACCTGGCGCCAGCGATAAAGCCCCGACGGAAGGCGCACAAGTCATTGGTCGCCAGATGGCGTGGCCCAATTGCAACTGCCCTACAGCAAAGACGGAGGGTCCTCCTATCTTGCTAATACTCTCGACCTCCTTCCCTGTCCTGTCAGGGGAGTCCTTACAGCAGCAGTGTCGCAGTTTTTTAGGTCCACCACCCAGATATCAACATACATTAAAATAGCTGCAATACAACACATGAACCAACGCTGACTGCAGAGCAGCTGCGGCTGCTACCGGTCTGAAATTACTTTTGCTAAACCACACCATTCTTTTTACTCGTTCCCCTGGTGTCATCATCTACGTTCTTCCGAAAAAAAGGAAAGATGGGGAGAAAGAAGTAGTGGCGTTAACAGAGGCAGTGGCAGCAATGGCCATCGCCCTTGATGTTGCTCGTTCGCCTGCTGCAGTCGTCGTTTGAAGCGTTCGAGAAACAACGTGCGTCGCCACTAGTAAAGAGAAGGAAAAGGAAGTCAGCTGCTTGCGAAAATGACTCCAGAATATTACGCGGACCGCCAGAAGGGCGCCGCAAACACATCTCGGCCGAAGATGAAACGGCGAGAAAAGGGAGGGAAAAGAAAATCAATGAAAGGCGAGGAGAAAGAATGATCAATGTGAACGACTGTTTCCTTTGTCGTCGTCTCTTCGCTCCAATATAGCTATCTTCCTAGACTGCATCACTGACGCCGGCTGACTGGACCATGAAGCCGGCAATCGTGAAAGGAAGACAAAGCAGAGGGGGAAGTACTGGCGATAAACGCTCGTTATCGAGTGGCAAACTGTTACTCTCACTATTTTGCAGCAGCTGACACGGACTGCTTATATTCGTCGCTTTTAACTCTGAAATGTGCTCCGCATGCTCGGACACCTCCCCTTGTGTAAGGTTGGAGATTTAGCGTTTTAATATTAAGTTCTGAGTCTCGCAAAAGTGAAGGTTTGGTTAGTTGGTGACTTATGATCAAAGCGGAAACAAAGCCGAAAAAAAATGAATAAGAACAAGGAAAATTCACATAACACCAAGCTGGCTGCACCATCTTATGTTACGTCATTTTCCCCAGCCAATTTTACCTTTTAATTCACCTCCGCTGTCTCTGCCTTAAGCTCCAGCACTGCCTCACCGATTGAGTCTCGGCTGTAGTCAGCGGATACATCTATGGTTACGATTAAAGGCGTCCCCTTGGACTTGAAACGTTTCGACGAGCACTAAATTGCCCCAGTAAAGGAATTACAAAAAAAAAAGATACGGTAGAAACTTTGAAGCTAGTTGTGTTGTGCATTTATAAACATTACGCATGCATTATTCATCCAAGTCAACCTAATCTTATTTTTAAGGTATGCGTCATGGCAATAGGGCGTCACAAAATTGGGGAGACATGTCTAATGAAAGCGAATGGGAGGCCTTCGACTGTGCAAGCACACTGTGCAAGCTGACTAAAAAGATCCAAAATACGCATTTCTTAGTGGTGGTTTTCTTTCGCGGATGTTGGCGCATATATAGCCAACCGTGACTTGCAGCGTAAAAACAAATTAGCCCCAATTTTTAAGGCGAAAGCCTTACTATGCTTACGGAAAGAAATCCCGTGCGCGAGATCTGTGCGCGAGATCTCTCGAGATGTGTTCTTGTCTGACGTTCCTGCCATCTGCAATCCCGCACTTTAACGCGCGCCACAGAACGCCACGCGACAAGAGCGATGGTGTACCGTGAAACTCATATTTGCCACAGAAATTTCGATGGATACTGCGCCTTTACTTCCCTGTAAATCAACTATAATTATATGTAGCGGTGCAACGGACACCGATAAAAGGCAAATGATAAGAGGGCAAGAGTAAACTTTCAAAATTTTTCTTTTAAGAAACATCTAAGAGGCTCTAATTTTTATTCATCAACGTAAATATGAAGGAGAAGCCTTTGTTCTAAGACGATCAGAGCCCTCGTAAATTTTCGGAGAGTGTGATTGTAATAAAAGCCAGAAAAAAGTTCATAGACGCTTGATAAAGGATGGGACATTTGTTATCGATATTAAGATATTACAATTGCGAATATTTTGGCTGGTTCATAAATTTTAACATAGTTGCTAATCTGCTAAATTAAAATAAAGGTTTAAGATAATTCAAAAGCTTGATCATCTGAAGCTCCGTAGGGGGAAACCTGCATTAGTGTACGCTTGTGATAAGAAAACAATATATAATATTTAATGTCTCTCCGCAGATTCCTTGAATTCGGGATGGAGCTCTGCGGAAATGTGACCAGTTCACAACATTGCAATGTCTGCGCATTAATATGTGAATTGAGTGGCACCCATCTGTGTTCTGGCAAACTCTCGGCTACATATGTCATTAAATCATATAGTTTATTTTCCCCTTGATGTGGCTCCTTCATCAACATGTTTTCGACACGAAGAAAAAGAAAGGCTTTCTTTTTGAGAATCATCTTCATCATCATCCTCAGCCTGACTCTACCCACTGCAGGGCGAATGCCTCTCCCATATTTCTCCAATTAAACCGGTTCGGTGCTAGCTGCATCCACTTGACCCCTGCGAACTTCTTAATCTCATCCGCCTACCTAACTTTCTGTCGTCCCCTGCTACGCTTTCCTTCCCTTGGAATCTAATTTGTTACCCTAAGCGACCATCGGTTATCCTTTCTTCGCACTACAGGTCCTGCTCATGCCCATTTCTTCTTGATTTCTACTAGAATGTCAGTAACTTGAGTTATTTCACTGACCCATTCTTCACGCTTCCTATTTCTTAAAGTTACCTCTACCATTTTTAGTTCCATAGCCCTCTGCGTTGTCCTCAACTTAAGTAGAACCCTCTTCGTTAGCTTCCGTGTTTCAGCTTCATAGGTGAGTACAGGTAAAATGCAACTGCTGTATTCTTTCCTCATTGGCGATACCGGTAAGCTGCTAGTCGTAATCTGCGAGTACTTGCCAAATGCGCTCCATCCCAATCTTATTCTCCTTATTATTGCCCTTTCATGGTCGGGATCTGCGGTTACTACCTGCTGTAAGTAGACATATTCGCCTACTATTTCCAGTGCTTCGTTACCTAACGTAAACTGCTGTTGCTTCCCGAGCCTGTTGAACATTACCTTAGTCTTCTGCATGTTGATTTTCAAGCCTACCTTTCTGCTTTTCCTGTATAGGTAATCAATCATTCTTTGCAGGTCATCCCCTGAATTGTTTAGCAAGGCTATGCCATCAGTGAATCGCAGATTACTGAGGTATACTTCAGTAATCTGCGATTCTCCATCTAGCCTTATCCCTAACTGCACCCATTCCATGTCTGAATACTTCCTCTAAGCAGGCTGTAAATACTACTGAGGAGATCTTGTATCCTTGGTTAATACCTATTTTTATAGGATTTTTGTTACTTTATTTATGCAGAACTATAGTTCCTCTGCCGCCACAATATATCTTCCAGTAATTTCACATACGCCTCATCTACACATGATTTCGCAAAGCCTGCATGACCGCCGAGGGTTCTACTGAGTCAAATGCTTTTTCGTAATCAGTGAATGCTATATATGTATAAGAGCTATTTTTATATTCCGAGCATTTTTTATTACCTGGGTGATTGTATGAATAAGATCGATAGTAGAGTACCCTTTGCGAAAACCTGCCTGAACGTTTGCTTGATTGAAGCCTAAGGTAGTCCTGAATCTAATAGCGATTACCTTAGTAAATAGCTTATACGTAACAGATAGTAGGCTGATTGGTCTGTAGTTTTCCAAGCCCATAGCGTCTCCTTTCTTAAGAATTAGGGTAATGTTTGCTGTCTTCCATGGTTCCAGTACCGTCGATGACACAAGGTAATATGTATACAGGGCGCCAGTTTTCCTAGCACGATATCCCCACGTCCTTCAACAAATCCACAGTCACCTGGTCCTTTCCAGCTGCTTTCCCCCTTTTCATGTTTTTAAAGCTTTCTTAATTTCGCCTTCGTCACTAATCGAACGTATCACCACTTTTCGCAACTGCCAACCTCATTATTTTCATGAGTGATTTAGTTACTCTAAAGATAAGTATAAAACTCCTCGACTACTTTGACTATCTTGTCCATATTCGCGAAGACGTTCCCTGCCTTGTCCCTTACCGCATACATCTAATTTTAGCCTATGCCCAATTTCTTCTTCCCCGCTTCAAGGGCTCCCCGTTTTTAACAGCTTGTTCAATTTTCTTCATGTTATACTTCCTTATACCAGCCACTTACGCTTATTGATTACCTTTGGTATCTCTGCAAGTAGTTCTACCTGGTTTGTTGGGTTGGAAGCTTTCATACTTTGCCGTTTCTTAATCAAATCTTTCGTTTCCTTGGACAGATTGGCAGTATTCTCTCTAACTATCCTACCGCCTACATCTACAGCGCACTCTGTAATGATATATCTGCAATTATTGCTCATTGCTTCTAGGCTCATGCCATCATCTTCGGTTAGAGCCTAATATCACTTCTGTAGAGAGATCCTGAACTCTTCTGCCGTCTCCCACACTACTAATTAGTTGATGGACTTCTTTCTTACCAATCTGTTTCGTTCCCACTTCAGATTTAGGCTAATTCGGGACCGTACCATCCTGTAGTCACTGCATCGCACTTTTTCGATAACCTCAACATTCTGCATATTGGCGTGGTTAGAACCCAGTACGAAGTCCATTTCATTTTTAGTCTTCCCGTTTAGACGTTTCCATCTCTACGTCCGGTTCTTTCGTTTGCTAAAGAAGGCATTCATGATTCTTCAGTTATTGCGCTCTACAAACGCAACTAGTAACCCGATCTGCTGTTCCTAGAACTAATGCCATAGTCACCACAGCATGCTATCCTGCCTGATTTTTTCCTTACTTGGCATTGACGTCGCCCATTAGTATAGTATATACTGCTTGCTCCCTTTCCGCAATGCCAATTCTACATTTTCGTAGAAGCTGTCAACTGCCTGGTCATCATGACTACATGTATGTAAGTTCAGTTCAGTTCAGTCGTTCAGTCGTGTCCGACTCTTGGTGACCCTATGGACCAGATCACGCCACGCTTTCCGGTCTCTCACTATCTTTCTAACATCACATAACTTCATCTGCAGCGCCTCAAGGATGCCATCTAACCATCGCGTTCGCTGCCTACCTCTTCTCCGGCGACCCTCAACCTTTCCCAACATCAAATCTTTCTCCAGCGACTCCTCTCTTCTCATCAGATGACCAAAGTAGCTGAGCTTTAACTTTAGAATTTGACCTTCCAATGAGCAGTCAGGGTTTATGGTCGACAATATCGACTGATTTGATCTTCTGGCAGTCCAAGGAACTCTCAAGAGTCTCCGCCAGCACCATAATTTAAACGCGTCAATTCTTCGGCGGTGAGCCTTCTCACAGTCCAACTCTCGCATTCACACATCACAACTGGAAAGACCATAGCACGAGTTATACGGATCTTGGTTGGCAGACTAATGTCTCTGCTCTTTACTAGGCGGCCAAGGTTAACCATTGCTCTCTTTCCCAGAAGCAGGCGTCTCCTAATTTCATGGCTGCAGTCTCCTTCCGGGGTGATCTTGGAGCCCAAGAATAGAAAATCTGTCACAGCTTCTACTTCTTGTCCCTTGATGCTCCAGGACTTTATAGGGCAATACGCCAAGATGTTTGTCTTTTTAATGTTCAGTTTAAGCCCAAACTTCTCACTCTCTTCTTGTACGCGCATCAGAAGTCTCTTGAGTTCCACTTCACTTTCTGCCATTAAAGTGGTATCATCCGCATATCTAAGGTTGTTCATACGTTTCCCAGCAATCTTCACTCCAGCTGAAGACTCGTCCAGACCGGCCTTCCTCATGATGCACTCTGCATATAGGTTAAATAGGCAGGACGACAGTATGCAGCCTTGTCTCACTCCTTTCTCAATCGGAAAGCAATCAGTAAGACCATGCCAAGTTCTGACTGTGGCCTCTTGTCCTTCATACAGGTTCCTGAGGAGGCAGATGAGGTAAATTGGAACTCCCATCTCTTGGAGAGCTTGCCACAATCTGCTGTGTTTTACGCAGTCAATTTTTGTACAGTAGGCCTGAACAAACTTCAGTTTATATAGCTAATCAGCTTAATTACGATGCCTGCTACCCTCTCATTAGTGCTGTAGAATTCCTCAATATTGCCAGCTATATCCTTATTGACACGGAAGTCTACTTCCAGTTATCGCCTCTCAGGTAAACCTCGATAACACAGTACATAACACTGGTTACAATGCAGCACCTGGAGGTTTTTTTTTTTTTTTTTTTTCATAGAGCGCATGTTATTACGGCTTACAATCTATACCTCTATCGTTTGAGTACTAGGTTCAAATATGAAGCTATGTGTAATATACATCACCTTGATACTCTGCCGCAGTTAGAAAAGAATGAGCAATAATATGCTACCAGACACGGAGAATATTGGAAAGTCGTTGTATCTAGTTTAAGCTCTGGCATGGAACGCTTATGTTAGTCTTTACCATCACTTTGAAACCATTATCTATCCACTAACTTTTATTTATTTATCTGCTCAACTGCGAAGCTTCGATGTATGTTTACAGAAGATGAAAACTGATTTTGCTTATCCTGGGATTTCGTTTTTTGGACTTCCCTGTTTTACTTTTGTTCTGCACTAATCAAGTGTTTTTCATTTTCTTGACTGTATTTCATTGCTGTTGTTCAAATGTCAATCATTGACTAGGGCTACGGACTCGTCAAGCCGCCTATTGGCAGCTTGTTTTCTGTCGTCCTTCATCTGTGTAATGTGCATGGTGGAAATAAAGATCTGATTTGATTTTATGCCCGTCCTTAAGTACATTATATGCCTTTATCGGCCTCCTAACCTGACTAAGCCCATGACATCCCATTTTATATCCTCTAGTTCCTCTAACAGCACTGCTAAATTGGCCTCACTAGCTAGGGCTCTAGCATTAAACGTTGCCAGGGAAAGTTTCCAATTATAACTTTATCCATCGGAGCTAGACATTCTTAGCATCCCCGCTGCGTCAAGGTATGACCGCCGCAGTGGTCAGTTGCTCCGCAGCCGCTGGTTACTTAGATCCTCGGCTTATAGGACTAATCATGAGAGGTTGCGGCCAATTACTTCACCAAGGTGGCCAACTCCTGTTCTGGCGAGGGAGTGCGTTGTCGGAGGTGTTCACCGGCATCAGGTTGAACCCCAAAACCTATGCCTGCAATTACATCGTAATGCTGATTTTTTTTTAATCCGATGGAGAATTCCGCGGCATCGGAATTCGAACTGCGGTCCGCTTGCATGTGGGGTGGGTGTCCTACCTCTTCGCCACCGCAAAGCGTTTTGGCGATTTTTTTCCGGCACGCAACTTAGGTTTTGCAAACTCAGTCATGTGTCCTCAGTTGATCACTGTATTGGAGAATGTGACCAACTTGAACCTCTTACAATGAGAAAATGTGTTGTAAACCCTTTGTCAGTAGGCGAGTGTGTATTGCTTTGAGAAAAAAAAAATTACACAGTGGTGTAACGTAGTGGCCAGCAAAGCTTACCTCTTTGAGTAGGTCTAGGTTCGAAGCCCGGTAGTGGCGAGATTTTTTCGATTGGTTATTCGACGGAGGCTTCACAGCCACCTCAGCGAAATTGAAAAATGTGAGTAGTGATGCTCCTGCACTGAAATGGGTATATATGCGCGTGTGGCCATAGCATAGGAATGCGTTCTCCGTGTGTAAATGCTAGTTTTGTAAAGGGTACATAACGCTGCAAAGAATTCTCAAGTTATGACACACTTACTTCATTTTATATGCTCCACAATGTAATTTACGTAGAAATCGGCGGCGAATGAAGGAGTCAGCACCTTTATTTCGAGAGTGCGTTCATATTAAAAGCTCTCCTTGAATTCCAACAACATATTGTTACGAAGCGGCAAGCCGATGAAGACAGGAGACAGAACACGACTGATGACGATGGTAGATGACGTTTAATGAATCTTCGCGGGCCTAGCGCGAGCGCTCCTTCCCGCGCCACTGCCCGCTTCTTCCTTGTCGTCCGTAACACGACCCGGGGCCACCGAGCGATCGTCCCGATCGTGGACGAGGAAGTTTAGCGATGTTAATGATTTTATGGCATGATGATGGGCGTGTCTGGATGCTTGAAGAAGAAGAGGAAGAAGGAAGAATAGAACGGCTTGCCGGTACGATGTCTGATGCGTGGGTGATCCGCCTCCCTTGGAGCTGTCAACCATCCGTCACCAGAGTCCATGGAACCGATGGCTCGAGGTCACGTCGGGCAGCTTGGGCGGGGGTTGCGTGTTCGTGTCCATCGGTTCCTTCGGGTCATTCGGGTCTTTCGGGTCCTTCATCTCGGTTCTGATTCGTATGTCTGTTCTCCTTGTCTTCGGGTCCGGGCTGGGGGCTGGGCGGTGGTTTGTGTTCAGGTCTGGGCTTGAAGGGCTGGGGCGAAGCTGCTCGGCGATGTCCCTGGGCCCTCGGTGATGGTCACGGCTTGCAGATGGCGTCGATGCTCCAAGGCGAGGATGGGGATGTCGTGCGCCGCACCTCCAACCAAATGTTACGAAGCGGCAAGCCGATGAAGACAGGAGACAGAACACGACTGATGACGATGGTAGATGACGTTTAATGAATCTTCGCGGGCCTAGCGCGAGCGCTCCTTCCCGCGCCACTGCCCGCTTCTTCCTTGTCGTCCGTAACAATATAAACAAACTAATCTATGTAGTCCCACAGACCTATAAAACAGTGCGAACATTCCGCGACTGCCTGCGCCCAGAACGTTGCGTAAGCAATCAATTGTGTTGGTGCGCACAAGTGTATCCACTTCACAAGGACGCCGGAGAAAAAAAGGATCTCTGAGTGAAGGTTATCGCCAGAATGGCAGCATTCCTTGTGTCATGGGGCTACGAAAAAGTAGAATGTTTGTGTCGAAACCCCGCCGCGGTGGTGCAGTGGTAAGACGCCCGACTCTGCGCCGGAGTACCCGGGTTCGTACCCGACCGCGGCGGCTGCGTTTCTATGGAGGCAAAACGAAGAGGCATCCGTGTGCTGTGCGATGTCAGCGCACGTTAAAGATCCCCAGGTGGTCGAAATTACTTCTTAGCCCTCCACAATGGCTCCTCTTTTTCTCTTTCTACTTTAATTCGCACCTCCCTCCCTTCCCTTACGGCGCGGTTCAGGTGTTCACTGCAACAAGCGTGACAAGTACTGCGTCTTTCCTTTCCTGTGAACCAATTATTATTATTATTATTATTTGTGTCACAAAGTCTACCTGCCATTAGCACCACTGTTGAAACGATACCTTTTTTATTGTCTTTACATGTGCGCACAAATTTATTTAGCGGCGGGCGCTTTTCGAAAATGCCTGAGCGCAGCTATCCGACGATGACATGAGTAGTTTTTCCATTTATGCTTAACGGGCGGCATTTGTGCACGACGCCTTCTTCTGGCGATGTTAAACTCACAGACCAATTGCAATTTCCAAGGTTATTTGCGGACGAGGGATCCCAACACAACATCGATCAAAATAAATCGCACTCAACTACGACCATGGGAAAGCGACATTAAAAGAACGGATGGTATTCGAAAAACTCTGTTGTTGGCTCTAAATGAGGCTATACGACTATTTAAAAGCGATATTTTGGCATATATTGCGATTTCGACAATTTTTTGTTGTTACATAAAAGTCAACATATACAATCATACATCTTAGTGCGACGGAGTTCTTACGAAATGAATTTTCTCCCAAAATAAACATTTTTATAAGCTTTTCAGGAGAAAAAATAAGGCAGATCATTTGGGCACGCCTTTTACTATCTCATTGGCTCTTCTCGTAAAATGTCATGTCTTGGCGGCATGATGAAGATCATGTGCTCGTCACCTCATACTCAATTTCGACGTCGTCGGCGGTGGAATGGAATCGATTTTGGCATCGTTTTATTATTCCACCGTAGTCTTACCTACAACGTTTATTTATTTTAGTCATGTGCACAAGTTAGCTGTAACTTTAAAGGAACTTATTGTGAGTTATGAGGACCACTCAAGGCTCTTCATATGCTTGCTTTATAGTGCACATTACCTGTTTTTAACCTCTTACTAATCGCACAGAGAGATTCTCATCCTAATCATCATTTCAACATTTATTATTGCTCTGCAGATAGATTCAACAACAATGGGTACAATTAGGAAACGTTAAATGTTAAGCGCCATGCCGTAAGTGCGCTCTAACTGGTGTAATTTCAAACATCACATTACATTTACACAGAAATACACAAACAAAAATAACGGGAACTTCTGCACTCGTTGCACTCGTTGCACACATATAGTATATGCTGATATCGCTAGTTAGAAAGTGACCATAAAAGTACGTCGAGTAAAATTCTTAATGCAAGACGCATTGTACATGCTTTGGAGCCCTTAATAATTAAGGAATGCCTATGCACTTGATTTCCAAACCTCCTGATATATGAAAGAAAAACACTTTCCATTTTTTATTGGCCTTCTATGTCAATTACTTATTAGTCTTCGGCTATTATTTTTTTGTTCGGCAGCCCTGGAAGCTTTTTGGTTTTTGCTTCAGTTTTACGTCCGGCTCACGTCATCTTTAGTTCTCGGCACGCATGTTTATTCTCCTTCCGTGAAATCACGCGACAAAGAAAAGGAAGAAAAATTAATTACGGGGGCCCTCGTTTACTTCATCCTACGCAATCTTCCGCCGATATTGCCAGTCAACTTTTCCAGTCAAGGCTCGGAGAAGTATCTTGGTTGCGTCGGCTCTGGGCTGCGCTCAAATCGAATTGCCGTCTCTCAGATTTGCGCCTGCATCGTCGGCCACGCTCATTTCCCTGTGCTTGCAAGTACGCTCGATGCGACGCAACTCCAAAGCACCGGGATTTCCAGCAACAACGACGGAACAAAGTGCTTACTTTCACTTGTTCCTGTGCCTCATTCTTTCTTCCGCTTCCCCGTGCTGTTTAGGTACGTGAACATCTCTGTCAACTGGCTGCTCGAGAAATGGTCTTGTTATTTTGTTTTGCATGTCGGCCCCGCTTGAGAAGCCGTCGAGCACCTGCGCCCAAAGATGCGAGCTTGTGCAGCCAGTCAGCCATCGGAAGAGCGTCGTCGAACGTGTCACGCCCAGCGTGTCACCCGAGATAATGACTGCGTACGCAAGCGCTGCTGCTAAAGCGCTCCAAATGCGCTGGTTCAGATTGGCGGTGCCTCTTCAGTGCTATGTGCAATTAGTGTCACAAGCCCAGCTCACTAGGAATGTCGTGCAGTAAAATAAAAGTGCCAAGCCCATCGTATATTGACTAACAAGGTACCCCTAAAGGTGCTCGAGACAACGAGGGAGGCAAGAAAGTATGCTCTTCGACACGATGACAGGCTTTTCTGCAAAAGGGGGAACATGGTGGAATAAAGAGTTAAGAAAGACGACACGTAAGAGACTTGGCGCGGCTGCTTAGAGCATCTCGTTTGCATGCCTTATGTTTTCAAACGACGCTCAGTTATTATTAGGATTTTCTTCGATAATAACTTCGTTTACACTTTTCTATCGCAAAAAACGTCACGGTCGAGAGCTGGACAAATCCTCAGGAGCACCCCCGAAACATGTCTTCTGTCCCTTACTGGAACCTGTACTTTCTCGGTTGGAACGATAAAGAGGCGCGATAGTCTGTACAAATGAATCTGGGGAATCACGTGGAAGTGAATATGGGGCTTGCATTTATGGTCGCTCGTATATACTAAAAGCCAAGACAATAATTTTTCGCCCTGTCATTCCGCCTATATCTTTTATGTTCTCGTCGCATGTTTCTTCAAGACTGTTATTTCTAGCGATGAGTATAACCAAAAGGGAGCTAACTGCGACGGCAAACTTCGGATAGCCCCAGCGTGCTGCAACGCCGATGTATATTCGCCGTCCTACATCACATGCAGCAAAAATCAGGTGGATGTCACCAGGCGCGTAGGCGACTGACTCAGCAAAACGCAAGAATTGATACCAACGTACATTTTCCACAATCAATCATGTTCCAAGGTAATGCATCATCTGGCCAGTGTGTATAGTGCCATCGGACGGCTGTTTTACGCCCAACGGGGCAGTACCCGCATATACTGAAGGCTTGCTCCGTCACTGCAGCATGGTTTGCGGTTGAATATTTTTGAACGGAACGTCGAAAATGTGTGACATCAGCTGAAACATCAACGTAGACAATTTCACAATACTTACAGCCCCGATTGTTGCAAGTTTAATAAAGCGACGCCGCCCGCTAGCGTTGTGGACTACGGCGATTTGGCCGCGCGCTACACCCTGGTTATCCCCACGTCTAGATCATTTCACATCGATGGTTTCACATCGATGGAAAATAAGACGGGGATATTGAATTCCCGATCGCTGCAGTAAATGGTCTATTCGTAAAACTGCCTAACTGCCAATACCATTGCCTCGTCAAAAAAAAGCAAGATATGATTAATTTCGGCGATACTTTAGTAGCGGAGCTACAGTCGGGTCACAATGGAGGTTATGGTTGTGAGCCCAAAATGAAAGTCTTAAAGTCGGAATAATAATGTGATGTCATTGTTGGTTGAAAGTTCACTGGTTCAGTTACAGCTTCAAGTTTTTACAAGTAGAGAATGAAAGGTAGTCGGAAAAGGGGCGCTCGGATCTCCTGGTTCCTTGATGTGCGACTCCGGCGATTACGGAAGTCCGGATGGCTCGGTCGACTGTCGGAAGTGTGCTGACAGGACTGCTGGTACCCGTGTGTGATACATTAGCGTTGTAGAAGACATCCTTCGCTTGTGCTTATTCACTCATGGGGTGAATGTTTCTGCGCTCGTTTCACAATTGCAGCAGGCGTAATTAGAAAGGCAAAGAGTCGGTTATTCGATGCGTGAGCGTTCTGCCAGCGTTCTGAAGGTTGTCCGTTTTTCCTTAGGGCCAGACACATTATGGTGAGCAACACATAAGGAAAGCATAAAAAAGGAAAAAAAAAAACTATGGGATTTTTTATGCATCGTGGTTCGGAGACTGATGGTTGTTGTAGTCACAGTCTTTTCTTTACAAGATGTTCCTCTTGTCGCCGGACAACGCGCAGATAAGAAATGTTAAACATTATATTTCGCCTTTCCAAGGGCAGTCCTCTAGAAGGAGGGCCATCCTAAAATGGGACATTACAGCGGACAAATGGGGACCTTTTTTTATGGGTGAGAGAATAATATTGTTTCTTAAATGAATCGAATACGAATAGTGTAGCATTGTTACGGAATGACACACTATGAATAAGGCTAATAGTGAATACAATACGATTTCAATATATCTACAGTTGGCCAGGCATATATCGAAACTTTGTACAGTGAACGTTACTCAAAAACAGAAAAGCGTTTTTTTCGGAGCTGTAGCTCGAAGCTGTAACATGCGGAATTATAGCTGACCAAAAAAAGGCAACCCATTAGCAGCTACGCAACGCTATGGCTCTGTGTTGTTAGCCTCATACGCTGACCTCCACCAAAGGCCGCGAAACATGGTGTCACTGCGTTAGCCTGGTGCCATCATGCCAGACGCAGAAGAGTACTGTCATTTTCTGCTGATGACGAAAACAAAAAAGCTAGCGCCATGACTCGATCGATGAGAAGACGAGATGCAGAGTATCAGCCATGGCGTCCTACATGACGCGTCAGTGCATGTACAACTTTGTAAAACTTTCGAGCCTTAGCGGCTCGCGCCTAAGCCGTGTAGTGGGGATCCTATCGCATTCGTGGAAATCCCACCGTGGGGATTTGGAACTCTGAGGGCTCAGTACGAGCCACCTAATATGGCTGAGAAGTAAACTTCGTAGGCTCTAAACTTTTGACAAAGGCTGTATGTTAATGTGCCGTACGTGCCCGATCGCTACTCCACCGCGCGGTTTTGGAGGTCGTGTAGAGGTATTATGAAAGCTGTGCCTCAGGGATTGGCTTTAAGTTGCACCCAGATCGATCTCGGCAGTTTGATGTGTGGCACTGATTTGTGTACTGAGAACGTTAAACTGTTTTGCAGTGTCCAATGAATCTGTTGTTTTTTTTTATTGTTGGCGCATTTCAATTTCGGTTGTTTTCTTCCATAAAAAAAAACTGGACATAACACATAACCGTTATGTGATGTATCAAGCTTTTGTCACAGTTTTTGGAAAGCGTAAAAATGGAACACCACTGATAATTGCCGTGGAGGAAGAGAACATGCCTTATTTCAGCTCGGTGCCCGTGAATCGAAACTGAACAAAAATATAAAAATACTCGTTTCATTTTGGTTAAATTTGACAAACCATTCAATTTATTCAATTTGTCTAATCGAATTTAATCTGTCGAGTGAAACGAATGCGAGGATGTTGGATTTGTTATGAAAACTTTCGAAGCGTTGACACACACCAACAGTTTTCGCTATTGAACACTATAAATCATAGTGAGACGTTATATTAGAGAAAATAATTTTCACTTAGCTAGTTTTTTTATTATGTTCACGAAATGTTGACTTAAATTTTGATGTAGCCGCGTCAGGACACGGTACTACTTCACTGTTGGGAAAATTCATTTCGGTTGTTTTGCTTCGTTTCTATCCAACATTAGAGCATAAATTCTAAGATAAAAATATTCTTTTTTTATATTTGACAAATCCTCTAAATGACCCAATAAACGATCATCATGGTAACATTCTGAAGCAGAAAATTCATAGAGGTGATTTTGTGAGTATTTGAGTCAAATTGAGAAGCTTTGTAGAGCCTATATCATCAAAAAATTTCTTAAAAAGTGCTCATGGTGCCCGCTTGTAGCCAATTAGGGCGAGACCTCTCCGCACATCCCTTCCCGTTGACGTCAGCTGGGCTTTCTGGGTGAGCCGACTCAGCGGGCGCTCCCAATTTACGTGGGCTGGACGATATGCGGGAGAAGGGGGGGGGGGGGGAGCACCGTCGCAACTTTTTTTCCTTGTTTTCTTGCGAGCCAGTGTGAACTGAGGTGAAGGGACAGAGGAGAATCGTCGTTTTCGCCAATATCTTAGGTGTTAGTGAAATTAGCTTAAACATCTTTGCGTTGCGGAGAGGACTGGTGGTAAATTCAGTGCTCGCTTGTGTTTTCAAGTTTACTTAAGCTGCTTTTCAATGCCCCTTCAACTGTAGCGATTAGATGATACCTTGCAAAGCGCAGCTATAGCGGCCGCTTCAGGACTAAGCGAATACTTTTTTTAAGGAGAATAACCGACCTTCAGTAAGTTGTGCTGTTGAGGAATATATTACTTTGAAATTAATTGAAAGGTGGCAATTCGTCTCCCTTTCACACTCAGGCGCAAAAAGAGAGAAACCTTTACTGTTCGAGTAGTATTCTCGGCTCAATGTGTTTACACTGATGTACAGGTGTCATGTATACCATGCAATGCCGAATGACCAGGTCCCCCTTTCGTATACCTCTAAAATATACTTCTGAGCGATTTTAAAGAAGTAAAAACCTGGTGAGGTATTTTAAGCTTAAATGAAGAACTGACACTGAAAATATGTTAATTACCTTTAAAAACGCCCAAGTGCTGCGTCATGTCATCGCAAGCGAGAGAACACTATGTAGTCTAATTTAATTCTGTAGCCCCGTTCTACGGCGTCCATCCTAGTCCGTAGCGCTTCGGCATGTTACGCTCCATGTTTAACTTTGATTGCTTTCGTTGTTTCTATGGCCCTGTGGAATGCTAGACGTCTTGAAGCTACTAGACAAGCAACATACCATTTCGAGGCGGATTGAAAATCGACAATGCTAATTAGTGGTGTCATTAGCCGATTCAGAACAGTGAGAGCACTGTCCTTGACTTAAAGCCGCAATAAGCGGGTGCAGCTGCTCTAGATGCAGACGCGCAGTACTCAGTGTGAACGGACGGACAAGAAAGCACTGTGTAAGATTCGCACCTGCTCACTGTGGCAACTCATCGAATTGACCCCTAGGAATTTATTATTTTACGCGCTAAATCAAGTTAAATGTCACCACCTGGCATAGCTGTATGCCTATTGTTACTGTGATACTTCTCCCGTACTGTGATAAATAAATTGGCATAACTCATCTCAAGAGGTGCCCGTCACCATACTGGCATCTTGTGAGATAGCGCATCCCAGTATCACGGCCAGTGCAGTCAGCCGCTGCCCCGGAAACAAGCTTTGCAGTATGCAATCCCCGAAAAGCTTAGGAACCGGTGGTAGGCGCAAAGAAAGAAAGGTACGAAGGATGCCTCAAAGTGGAAAAGAACAAAGCTGGCTTGTCTGGGACTGAGGTAGGAGGCGGAAGATGAGCAGGGGTTAGTTGCCACAGAAGACAACAGCCAGAGAAGAGATTTGGTGCGGCTAATCGGAAGTCAGCAAATAGAAGCCCCCCCCCCCCCCCCTCCCCCACGGTGCTCCTCATCGCGGGATGCGCGGCTTCAGCTGCAGCGCGCCTCGTCCTTGGAGGACCCCACGGCCTAACCCGATTGTCCCTCATGGGGGTATGTGGCCTTCGTAACATTCCTCGGAGCGCCGCGCGCTTATCATTGCTTGCTCCCAGTGCACGTCCCTGGCACTAGCGGAGGCCTCGTTGCCGCGCGATTGCCCGGAATCAAACACGCGTGCACCACTCCTTTGGAAGCGCGTCTCTGATTCCCTTCTATAGCTGAATCCTTTCTTTTTGCCTTGCCCTGTTTCTTCTTCCGAACGGGGGCCTTCTGACGTTTACAAGGCTGTTGTATTTAGTTTAGTGCTCACGGAGTACAGGATAAAAAGAGAAGTGGGGAGGGAAAAGGAAATAATCCTATCTGTTTTCGCCGCTAAACGACAGGATTTGAGGACCGACCTGAAAAAGACTACCACGCAGCAGACAGTTTAGATTTATTTTTCGGCATGCGGTTTGTGTACCTTCCCAAATGTCGCTGTTGGCGGCGCCTGAAAGGTCCCATCTGAATTGATACATATAAATTTGCAGCTGGCGAATGCCTCTCACAAAGGGGGTGAAAAGTGATTTCTTTTGAACAGTGCTCAGAATCATCCCGTTAGTTAGGCAAAAATCTTACGTGAATATATTAGAGAAAACTTGTTCCAAAAACTCAGAAGTAAAAAGAAGCAAAATATGAAAGAAAAATGTAGCGTGTGATATGTCGTCACATTAAGATGAGATTTTGTTTTGATTGGCAGCTTGAGTTGCAGGAATGCTATGTATAGCCTGAGAACCAAGATGACCGTGAGGAGGCTACGATTGTGTTTTCTGCTGGACTGCTGGTCACCAGCACCGAAACGCTCTGCCTGCTGCCATATTCAAAGCGCCCAGCACTAGGACATGTGTTAGGGTTCTCTCAGAGAATCGGTTCTGACTTCCCAGTACAATTAAAACGTCGTATATTGCAGCTTAATCAACTCATGTTTTACATATTCGAGTGTCACATATGTTACTCGCAACCAATTCCTTTGAAACGTCAATTTCTCAACGTTTATATTCAGCAAACAGTCTGTGTGCGACGACATCGTTGGCCTGTGAGAGCCCTGCTTTTGCGTATAACTAGGTCGACAGTGTACCTGTTAATTATCATCCTTCCTCCATGTGTGATTTTGTTCATTATAGTACTAGAGAATTACATTATTAGTTGATCAGCGACTTGCACAAGTATAGAAATGGTGGACACTGGCATTATAATGAATGTCATGTGCCCGACAATTGCTAGCGCTGGGACAAGGCGCGCTATTTTTACGCATAAAGAGACGAGACGTTATAGCCGCCCTAAGAGTTCAATCCGGCCGCATTGGAAGCAACACAGTTTCTACATGTTTCTATCATTGCAGCCAGATACGCACATTGTCGATTTTGACTTTTTTGTTATTTGATAGTTCTAGAAGGTTGTGGAAACATCTCAGCTTGCGGTCATGTCATGTGATCATCGTATCTAGCAACTCCCAGCGCATTTCGAACTCGGCCATATCACATAGCTAAGTTCGTCCCTGATCACGTGACATCAGAAATACGGTAACCGTTCAGCGGTCGGCCATGTCTTGTGACCTTCAGATGTCATTATGACCTCTCGACCAGTCACAAAATTTGCTGACACCTCTCGACCAGTAACGGATTTTTTTGCATCGGCGAGCTTTCCGGAAAAATGAAACATAACGCTGTCGCCTTAAAACGCGCGACAGAATAAATCTTGCGGTAGAGGATGATTCCAGATTTATTTCGATTACCCGAGATTCTGTGTCATGATTGGGATTTCCTTAGGTTTTTTATTGACAGAAATGTATTTAAAAATTAGTGTTCCCTGAAATGCTACAGCAGGATGTCTCAAAGCATGGCTGTAAAGAGTCCTCCAATAACAAAACGCCGAATACAAATATGCAAAATGGCAGAAATACAGCGTTATAATTCTCTTAAAATTCATGAAGAATAAGAGTAACAATACATATTTAAAGCAAAAAGAATAAAAGCCAAAGATTTTCGCTGTAACTTTCATATTAAAACTTTTTGTTGCTGTTATTGAAAAGTCTTAATGGGGGACTAAACTCTTTTATCGCACGAAGGTGCTGAGTTACACACCGTTATAGCTGAAAACAAAAAGGTTTGCTTGCCACACTTGGTGTTAACTCTAGAAAATTTCTTTCTGACAAAAACCAATCAGATGAATACTTATGAGGAAGGATGAAGGAAATGCAGTAATTAAAATGTCGCCATTAGGAACCTCCTAGATGTGTGTAGTAGATGTTAGGTCGAGTAGACTCAATAAATAAAAAATCTTAAGATTTAGGTATAAGATGATAGCTTAGGCAATGACAGAGGAAACGATAAGTATTCGAAATGAGTGCGAATTGAGTGTGAATGAGTGTGAATGAAAACAGTGTGAATTTGATCCCTCCTTTTGGATTATGCTCGTATGCCAACGCCGTGTGTGGAGCATTGAAATCTCCGCCTATTAGTGCGGGTGTCCCTGGGTACGTTAAGCGAATATGTTTTAGCCATCCGAAATTGATTAGTTTGTTTTCTGATCGTGCGTATACTGAAACTAGTACTACTGGTGTTTTATTTGGATGCGATAGTAAAGCAACAACTTCCTGCTGACTGTTGCACCCCTTAGTTAGGTCAATGGGCGTTTGAGGAATATTGGTCTTTAAATATGTAGCAGCTTTTTCTGGTGCTGCGTCTGTTCTTATACGTTTATCAGGAATTGAAGGACATTGATAGCGAATATGTGCCGTTATGAGGGGGGGGGGGGGGGGGGCACACAGCCGGTTATGTTCTTGTAGCAGGAATCCATTAATGCAACTTGCCATATAACAGCTCTAGCTGTTCTAATTTCCCCTACTTTATTCTTGAGCCCTCAGCAATTCCATTGTGTTATACCCTGGCGTTGTTTCAGCCATGTCTAGCCACTGTGAATGCTTCTTTGAATAAGTTGTGTTAGTTTCGCAAGGGTTCTAGTACCGCCTTCCCCACTGGAGAATTAGTGACAGGTTTGCTATTTGCCATATTTGCCAACCTTACTGGTGAGCAGACGTTTCTATCTGGCTAGCGGATCTTTCCTTGAGGCGCTCTGCCGTCCGCGTTTTCCTTTAGTGCACTTTTTCAGTTTGCCCTGCCAGCATTGCGATTTGTTGGTCTATGTCATCTTGTATGCATATGCTGTCCTCGATCTCTGGGAAAACATCAGATAAATATTTCTGCAAGATGATTTGTAGTACGTTGAGTGTCTCTGAATAAATAAAATTTATCTACCCAAGTTATATGTTGGCAAAAGTAACAACGTCTCCAAAGAAGCACCCGAATTGATGCAATTTATGTCAAATTTAAAATGTTCTTTTAGTAAGGATACTCAATAATGTAGTGCATTTAGAAACTGGTATTCTATGACGCAAATGAGAGCATACAATTCGCTTTCTTTTCGTTTAAGATTGCTTTCAATCTGGTTATTTTTACCCCATTCAACTAAATTTTCAACTTGAGCATTCAACGTTGAGACAATATTAGTTACGTTTCTATGGGTAATGCATAATGTGGTATCATCAGCGTATAAAAGGGTTTGACATTTGGTAAAATGACAGAGCAAGTCATTAATGTATGTTAGGAAAAGCTATGCTATAAGGTTGAAGCCTGTGGTACAACTTAGTTAACGGCTACTGACCGGGCAAAAATGTCGACAAAACGTTGCTGCATGGAAGCATAAGCACAATTCGCGTTCCTTTTTCTTAATTTGCCTTGATCGAACTGCATTCGTGATACCAAGGGTCGAACCTCGGGTCTTCATGCTTTGCAGCAGAAGTCCAGAGCTTTTGAAGGGCCATGACTGATTAGGCAAAGAAAATGTTACTCTTTGGAAACCACGCACATTTACAAGCAATAATACTCTAAAGAACTGTTGACAATGTGTACAAGATCTGAGATAATATTCGCATTTCACCAATACTCAATACGGCTTTTTCGTGACTGTGAAAATGCGTACGCCAACTCGGGAAATTAGGTGAGATTCAACAGTTGGGCACTAATTTTTTTCAAAGATAGAGCACGTCGTCGACTTTTGTTTCAGTTTTGTTACATGGAAAAGTGGAAGAAGTGATTTCCGGATAAACCTTTTTAGAAGTATTCTCTGTCAGGCCTGTTCAAGCAATCACTCGCATTCTGCCCCTTTATAATATGGCAGAATTATGACGTGTGAAGCCGAACTTTAGATTTCGCTGGTCGCTGCACCTCCTACCTGAGACAGCACAGACAAAAAGAAAATTTACATCAAAGGAAGACGGGGAGAAGTTGAAAGGGGAAAAGCATCTGCATAGGCCTCTACTTCCTCCCTAGGTTTGTGAAGCAAACGAGAGCGCGCAGCAGTCGCCGGAGGCAACCTAGAAACCACGGCTGAGAAAGCAAGAGCAGATTTTAATGCCCTACTTTATACCTAATTGCAGAGATCTTCAGTGCAGGAATCAGGGGAATGCAAAGCCCCTCGCACGGCGTAAAAACCATTAGTGTCTCCCGCGCAGCCCGTCCTTGCACCTGAAACGCGGTCGGGCACATTCCGAGTCAGTTTTTAGGGCTCGCGTTTGTTCCCCATGTCCCCGCTTTAGTCTTCATGAGCCAATCGCAATCAGATCACGACTCTATGCTCCACTTGTCGTAACCGGTGAGCTTATTTGTTTTCTGCATATTTCTACGCATCGTTTGCGCGACCTTTCCGAGCTGCTGGCTCGAGCTGCCGCCGCAAGAACTTGCCGTCTCAAATTGGGTTATCGCGAAAGCGTACAGCGCGGTGCTGGTGCGGCTTAAGAAAAATGGTGAACGAAGATCGAAAGAAAGGCCCCGAAAAGAATGAGAGACACTGCCAAAGTTTGCGCCGCAGGTCTCTAACGCAATCCGAGCCGCCGAGGAAAAGCTCCTACAAATGAAGCTCCTTGGAGATCTAAAGCGATACATCGCGACCCCGAGCGTCAAGCCGCCGCCACTCTTGCCGCTGCTGGAGCCGCTGCTGCACGTTGTCGAACCGGGGAGTGAATCGAAACCGGATCGAGACGGGGGAAAACCGATCTCTTGGAAGAGGCGAGGGAAGGCTTGTCATTTGCAGAGGGGAGGGTGGCAAGTAGATGAAAAAGGAGGAAATGCAGGGGTAAGATTATTGGGACGAGAAAGGAACACTAGAGCGCACACGACCTAAAACAAAGACATATAAATATAAACAGGTGGCGGAGGTAGGAATAGAACGAGGGGGAGGGAATGGATAGGCTTGGGGGACAACGAGAACTTCAGTAGATAGATTGGTTACTTCCATCTTGTTTTGCCTAGTACGGTGGGTGGTGCGTAACCCTTTTGTTCAGAACATACCAAATGTATTCCCTTCTTCCTCTCCCCTCTGGTCCACCGTAGAGGCACATCCTCCGCATTCCCGACGAGATACGTCCCTGTGCCTCCTTCTCTTGATTTTTCCATAGTCCGTGCACTCCTTCATTTTACCTGTTTTGTATTTTACCTCGCCATTATTGTCACTTCGTGAGTTCTTTGTTCTAGCTCCTCCAAAATATACTCCCGCTCCGTGATCCATCTCGGGTATCACTACTCTTTGGGCTTTGGACGGCTGCCGTTGTACAGCGCCCAAAGGGCACTAGTACACACTACGGCTCAGAATCCACATAAATGTATAGACATATATTTGTTGCAATAGAAGGTAACAAGAAAAGGAGCGGAACAAGGTAAGAAAGATCAGTGGGGTTGTAGACACTTGTTTCTAAGTGGTGATCAATAAGCAAGAGGAAAGGACGCTGAAAATGTTTGATGGTGCATTTAGGAATACTCGATCCCGCGTTTGTCTTCCTCCCCAATGTTTTTCTCAAGAAACACGTCTATCTTTTGTTCTTTAGCGCGCTTGTTCGCCGTTTCTTTTATGCCTTCTATATTTGTTTTTCTTCTTGCTTGTTTGGTGACTTCTTCGAGCTATTTATTTTCTGCTGTGTATATATGGGTGCTTTATTTTGATCCGTTCTGCTTCGCCGACCGAAGAGAGTGATGAGGTTGTGCGAAGATTGTAAAACAGAGGGCCGCAGTGCCCGTCGGTCGATGCACACCCGACGCGCGAGAGTGGAAGCGCGCCGCCATTTTCATTAGCTTTCCTGTTTTGCTCTGTACATTTTGATGATGCCCAGCCGAGATCAGGATTTCTATTCCAGACGTTTCGTGCACATGGCAGGCATTTGGAGGTTTAGTTTGGTATCGAATCATTTGATCACTTTAACAGATAACCATTTTGTTTTCGCATCTTTTAATGTGAGGCTCAGTTTTTTTAGTGCTATGTGGCTAAGTATACTAGCTATAAGAGGATATGTGACAAAAAAAAAAAAAAACCTCCTTTGTCGATGCTTAGACGCAGCTCAAGCGGATGTGGGCCATATGAATAGAACCAAACCCTTCCGCCACAATGACGGGAAAAAATGCGTCCTTTATTTTAACGCCGGAAAATATACGTATTGATTACTCTTCACCAAAAGATAGAGTCAGGTGTCCTTCGTGTGCGCCTAAGAGCCCTAGATGTTTCACACGGCCATTGCAATCTATCTTATCATAATAGTTACTCGTTCCTAAAGTTAGTATGAGATGCAAGTGCCGCGTAATGAAACAATAAATGCCAGGTTATATCACGGAGGGTGGTCCTTTCGGGCATAAAAAGCAAAACCAAAATCTCAGTCCAGGAGATAAAACTCAGCAATATGTGTAGTTGAGGTACAATAATGCGCATCGTTGAATAGCCTTTTCAAGTGTATGTTTGCACTCTAGCTCGTGCTTAAGCTAAGGCGAACGTAACATGCTTATTACTTTATGCGTATTATCAGTGGAGTGCACCTTACGTGTGTTGCGTCCGATGTTGTCCTTTCTCGGCACCAGTTACCTTCGTTTTTTTAGCGAGTGAAAAGTCATATTTCTGAAGACGCAAGGCTCAAAGTTCCAGGTAACCAGATTGATCACGTAGGTCTATGAGCGAGATTATGGAGTACTTGTCGGCCACGATCATAAAGGGCGTGCATGCAGATACAGGGGTAACTCGCAGACACAAATAAAAGAGCTAGGAATCCCAGTTCAGTTACGGTGCAATTACTGTCAGACTTCGTTAAGACATGGCTGGCACACGCAGTTGCTTGCCCGGCCTATTACAAATCCGTACACGCACTATCGTCATGCCGACTCCAGTAGAATTTGTGTGGATCTCCTAAAAAAGTGGCGCAGAAGGATAGAGCAAATTTTAACTGGTTTAAAGCCGATTCATATTCGGGCGACAAAACAAACAAACTGAAGGGATGTGATGGTGCGCAAAACCAGGTATAAAGCGGCGGAAATACGATGACAGCCCCCCCCCCCCCCCCCCCCTCTTAAAAAAAAAAAAAAAGCTACGAATGCTTTTAAGCGTGCATGTCTCTACAAATTCGCTTACTACAGCTTGCTTCTGCTGATCGAGTCGAGGGCCGTCCTTAACTCGAGGAAGCCAAGGAGACGAGTATGTCGTTCTTCGAAGCGCCATTGTTTCGAAAATAAGAGGAGCCCAGCCTTGGTGATGCAGTCTGAAACGAATACGAGAAGTTCGTCATGCCCTTGAAATGCCTTGCAAAAGATAATGACATTATCCAAATAGCATTTGTTTCTTTCATGACGGCTATCCTTATCGCTGTTGGACAAAGAAGTGGGTTCTCGCCTGCTTGCTCGAGCTCGCACGCGATGTCCTACTAAAAAAAAACAACAGCAACGCCTTCTTTCCACTCGGCTAGTTGGTCCTGCATCATCTCAACACTAATTAGCGCTAACAAGATATAAAGG